>NW_020884887.1:3925088-3973667 GCF_003945725.1 Corapipo altera
GCGCCCGCCCTCAGCGCCGGCGCGCAGGAGGCGGCGGGGCCGGTGCGGGCGCTGGAGCCGCCGCGGCGGCGGGAAGATGGATGCGCCGCGCTCGTCCCTCGCCGCTCGGCATCCTCCCCTGGCCGCGGCACGGTGAGCGGCGGCGGTCGAAGAGGGTCGCCCGGTGCCCGCGGCGGCGGAACAATGACCGGGCGGCTGCGGGGGGCCGGGGCCGGGGCGGCGGCGCGGCGGGGGAGAGGCGGCGATGGAGGTGATGGAGAGGAGGGGAGGGGAGCGGGAGCCGGCGCTGGTGATGGAGAGGCGATGGCGGGAGAGGCGTGGCAGGCGCAGCCCGCAGCCGCCCGCCGGCCCCGCACCATTGTGCGCCCGCCGGTCATTGTCCGCACGGTGCGGGCGCGGCGCGCTGGGCGCGGCGGCTGCTGCAGGGAAGGGGAGCGAAGGGAAGGGATGCTCCGGGGCCGGGCGTGATCGGCCGAGCCCGGGATGCTCCGGGGCCGTTCTGGCTGGGCCTCGGCGGGGCAGCCCGAGCGGAGCGGGGCCGGCGCGGCCCTGCGGGCGCTCCCCGCGCTCGTTCGCACTCGCGGGGCGTCTGTGGCCGCCCCGGCGCTCCCACGGCCGTGCACAAGGCTCCCTGCCCAGCGGGATGCTCGGAACGGCACCTGTGCGTGTCCTGGGCTGTCAGGGCTGCCGCGTGTGTGTGAAGACATTCTGTTCTCCCTTGCAACCACGGACCCCGCAGGATGCATCTCTTTGTACGTGCGGTGCCTTTTTCCCAGTCACTGATGGATGAAACCTGCCTCTTGGGCTGGTGTGCAATTTATGCTGAAATTACCGGATTGCCATCCCTTAGTTTCATTATGGCTACTCAGGTCAGATCTAGATCCTGCATTTTTGCTACGTTATGGCACTGAATACTCATTTGTAGACCGTTTCTTGTTTTTGCTGGGAATGCAAATATATAAAAGGTGCTGATCATACCTTATAGGTTGGGAACATAGAGAATTACATATTTTAGAAGTTTAATTTCAGCTCTTGTAAGGAAAAAAATGAACTACATGTATTATTTGAAACATTTGCATTCTGATGCTGTCCAGTGCATCACTGTAAGGTGACACGTTGGACTCCCATTCTCAGTGTCTCTGATTTGCTGGGTCAGATTCTGCAGTAGTGCAGATATCATGCCTGGTCTAGCCATCTGGGTAGCCCATCAGGAGAATGTATTGTCCCTTTTCAGACAGTAATGTGGGATTTATTGCGTCTGCTCTGACTCAGGTTTTGTTTCTATTGATCTGGCCTGCTGGTCTGCACAGGAATTTCAGACCCAGGCCTGCTGTGCTGTAAATGCTGCCTCTGCTGGCACTTGACCGGGTTCAGATGGGTGCTTCGGTGAGGTAAATACCCAGTGATCCTAAGAGGTTCTCCAGGAATGGCCACACTTTTGGTGAAATCTGGGAGTGGTGAGATGGTCATTGTTGAAGAGGGCGCAGGACACAAGTGCTCTATCAGTGCTTCTGTGTCAATCAAAAGACACCCTGGGTGCCTCGATACAAGAAGGTCATCAAACTATTAGAGTGTGTCCAGAGCAGGGCAACCAAGATGGTGAAAGGTCTTGAGGACAAGGCTTAGGAGGAGCAGCTGAGGTCGCTTACTTTGTTCAGCTTGGAGAAGGGTGAGGGGTGACCCCATCGCAGCTTCCTCAAGGGGGTCAGAGGGGGAGGTGCTGGTCTCCTCTTTTTGGTGACCAGCCATAGGACACAAGGAGATGGAATGAAGCTGCATCGGGGAGGTTCAGACTGGACAGTAGGAAAAGCTGATTCACTGAGGGTGGTTGGGCGCTGGAACAAACTCCCCAGGGAAGTGGTCAGGGCATTAAACCTGTCAGAGTTCAAGGAGTGTCTGGTTGATGCTCTTAGTCATGTGGTTTAGTGCTAGGTGGTCCTGTGAGGAGCAGGGAGTTGGACTCAGTGATACTCATGAGTGTCTTCCAACTTGAGATACTCTGTGATTCTAATCAAGTTATGGGACTGCAGCCACTTCCACCTTTGCTTCCACAGGCAGCAAAATCTCAAGGAGAAGCCTCAGAGAGGAAAGGTTGGCAAGTTTTTGCTGAGATTTCCATAGGAGTTGCCTGGTGGAGGTGGCTGCCAGGAGCTATTGATGGATTGCCCCTTTGGCCTTGTCCCTTTCCCAGAACTGTGGCAGTGGGGTGGGCTACTGGGATTCCCTGGTTGTCAGCAGAACTCCCAGCAGAAAGGAGTAGGCTGCCAGTGGCAGATGCTGCAACCTTTCTGACTTTCTGCTCTCAAACTGTTCTGGTAGTGCCTAAGGTAGAGAAACATGTCCCTTGCCTTGGAGATTAGTTCAAGCCAAGTGTTTCCAGTGTCCTCCCCAAGCCCCACTTCAGGCTCTGTGATTTTGTCTCAGCCTCCCACCCCAGAACCTTGTCCCTGTCACCTTTCAGTGGCTTCTGGTAATCCCTCTGCTTTCAGGGGCCATTCCCAGCTAAATAATCTTTTGAATAACAACTTCTGTGTCCTGCTCATTGTGAATTGAAAATAAGGTACAGCTAAAACATGGTTGTGTTTTGAGGAGGTGATTGGCTGTTGTTATTTGTAAATGTATGCTGGGTTCTGGTAGACCTTTTATTATCAAGACTTTAATGTATCTGGAAAGATGCTGCATAATTTCTCTTCCATTACAAAGGATAAGTGACCTCAGGGTATTCAGGTCAGGAAAATGCTGTGAAATATAACTGGTAGAACAATACCCAGAATAATTTTCAATTTTAATTCCTATTCATTCATTTGATAGTTGATATTACAGTTTAGAAAGTTATAAAAATAGTCCTCCAACTGTAACAAAGGTATGGTGGTGGATTCTACTGTCATAAGGCTGATGTAACTAAGGTGTAGCTTGAGCAGTTGAAATCCAAATAGTTTGTTAATTATAACTTCTGTTTTTTCCCCCTCTTCTTTTTAACCAAACTATGTGAGCCTGAAGATGCTTTCACTACTGAGCCATGGTAATCTTTAATTGTGGCCAGTATATGTGCTTTCCATGGGCTTTTTGAAGTCATGAGGCAGCAAAATAGTCCTTACCAGATACTCAAATTTTTAATCACTTTCCGGTGATTTTATATCTTCTGGGTTCTGTCAGATTTCTCTTTAATCTTTGTGCATGGCAACGCAATGTTTGCACTACGAGACTACAAACCAAATATTTTTGTTTTAAAAACCCAGTTATTTTGTTTTATATTTATGTTTATAGCTTTACTTGAATTTACAATTACATGTTTGCATTATGTGTTTCTAAATCAATAGCTTACTTAAATTCCAGGCAGCTAACATTTTCAAAGTTCCTTTATAAATCTATATCCTGTGTCTTTACCAGGTTATAACAAATTTATCTTCCCATCTTCAGAGATGGATTCTCTGCTGCCTTCTCCTTATAGGTCTGTGCAAAGCATCCATGCAGTTCTCTGTCATCAGCTCTCAATGTCCAGAATCCATGAGGGCAGAAAAATGTAATTTTGGTAGTACTTCTAGGTTTTGTATCTTTAAGGTCTATTTGAATTTCTCCTTTAAAATATGAGGACTAGAAATCTTTGCTCCAGGAGGTGGGGCTCTAAATAGAAAATTCGGCAGCATGCTGGGAAGAACCATGAGAAAGCTCTGTGGTGCGGCCACACTGAACGCTGTCAGGTCAAATGAGTGTAAATACAGCTCCTTGGAAATGACAGAAGAACAGTGTGGAACACAGTCTGCAGTTTGGATTCCAAAGCATCCAATGAACTTTAAAGGAGAAATGATACATGCAAGCATTTTCAGGAACATGGGCTTTCAGTTCTTCTCACTGGAACTGATGGTGCTGTTTGCTTTGCTGGCCGTGCGTTTGGATCACCGGTGGGTTGCTGAGAAACTACCACACGTCCTGGAAACTTTAGGATCTGTGTTTTCCCTGGAAGATGACATTTGGACATCACAGTTCCCTGTGCTGAACAGTCTGCACCAGCAATTGTCAGAAGGGGAGCTGTCAGAGGTGAACTGATGTCTGTGACCATCCCCACAGCAGCGTTTGCACAAGAAAGACAGAAATGCAGCACACGTTTTGGTACAGAGCTGCACAGTGAAACCTTGTTAGTTAACAGCTTAACAAGTACCAACAAATAAGGAATACAAATGAAGACTGGATAAACTACAGTTGCTCTTCTAACTTTGGATGAAATGTACTCGGATAACAAAGCAAACTGATGTACCTGAGAAAATTGTTAGGATGGAAGAGTTGGTAGGGTATGCCAGACCTTCTTTTATGTTGGAAATGATAATGCCAAGTGTAACAGCATCTCAGATTACTTAGTAAAAAGTAATAAAATGAATTATTTGTATTAATTGAGAACAGCTGATGCTGAAATGCACATTGTCTCCCACTTTCACTTTATTCCTTCTTCCATCTCCACCCAGGAGGTAAATAGCTTCACACCTATACTCCATTTCTTAAGATATTTGTTGACGTTTTTTGAAATTTTTTATTGTAATATTCTTTTAAGTGTTTAGGGGAAAGACTTGTTAAACCTCACATTGCATGGACTGTAAACAAAAGGTCTAAGTAACATGGAAACTGAAAAGAGAAGAAACAGCTGTTGAAAATTGCTTTGAGGTCCCAGGTGGTTTAGGGCAATCAGTAATGAGTGAGCAAACAAAGTTGGGAGAAATGGTGGATTCAGGGCTTCTGCATTTGGTTTTTTCTGCATGTGCACTGGTTTGCTAAAATTCACTCAATTGTTTTTTTAATGGGTGGAAAAATACTTTTAGTTATTAATTTCTACAGTTTAAGCCAAATCTTTAGAACTCTTAACGTTACAGGTGATAGAAATTAATTAGAACCAATACTGTGTGCATTTGTGTGCATTTGGGGTAAGCCTGGTGTACAAAAATTTTAAAAATACTTAAAATTTTATTAATACATAATATACACTTAGGTTTTCATGAACATTAGTGTGATTTTTGTTTTGAACTTCTGTGATTTGTAGGTAAGTCCTTGAGGGTTTTTTTCACTCTATTTATTTGTACTTAATGTCTAAGGTTCTGCAAGCTGCTCTGTTCCATCTCTGTGCGTTGGTGAGGAACAAAATGAGATGCAGTCATTTTTGAGGAGTCTGCTTTAATTTAATACAGCCCTTAATAATATCACCTTCTCACGTTCCCTCTCTGATGGGAAATTGTGATCATTTACAATCTTTGGCAAACAAAGAGTATGTGGGGACTGTTGCACTGGAGGAAGATTGTGTTATTTACAGCTGAGAGAATAATTGTGCTGGTTACTGTTTGGTAGCTTATAACTAAGGAAAGGCTGCACTAATTAATTTGGAAATGCTCTAAAGAACAAAGCTGTGAGTTTAGAGTGTGTCCAGCGCGTGTTTCAGGGGCACAGCTGATGGGTGACACACATCCCTGCCTTCCCAGAGGTGGGATCCCTGCCCAGCAGAGCCCAGCAGGGCTCTGTGCTCACAGATCCCTCCTGCATTGTGTTTTTGTGGGTCACAGCCTGACCTACATGTTGCTGTTTCCTTGGAATGTGCTGTGGGTGTCACTGAGTGGGGAGCCTGTGTTAGGTGAGCTCAATGAAGATGTAAGCATTGTCCTTGGAAGTTGATTTGAAATTGTATCCAATACCTTAATGAATATTCAAATCTCTCTGAAATTACCAGAAAATTATTTTCTGGTTTCAGCCTTCATGGAAGTCTGTGTTCAGAACAGTATCCTGAATGTCACATAAGGGAAACCTCTTGATTTTTTTCTTTTGTGCTTTGTCACGTCAACGATGAACCAGCATCTCAGCTGGATCTAGTGGGTGGTGTTTCATGGTTACACCTTTTCCAGCTGAGAATCCAACTCATCACCTGCTTACATGGTCATCATCATAAAAATGGAAGCTGGTGCTGTCAGTTTTAAAGCAGCACAGTTCAGCTAAAAATCACCCTGCAAGTTTCAGGGGTAGTTTTTAAATAGTAAACTGTAAGGATAAATTCTACATTTAACATGAGTTTCACTTTATCCTGATTGTTTATTTGTCAAGTTCTATTCTTCCCATTATAGGCAGAACTACTTAAGTCAGCATGTGTGGTGTTACACGTTTTCATTTTTGTTTTGTTGAAAGGGTGAGGCATGACAGGCACTTGTTCCTCAGCTGAGCAGGGCCATTGGTGAGAAAAAAAAGGTTTCTATTGTTATCTGATGAAAGTCCTGTTTCAGACCATTCTTGAAGAGTTCACAGACTCCAGGGATGATGAAGGAACCCATCCTTCAGCATATGATAGAGGGGTGAGATTCACAACAATTCACAAATGAGAACTGTAACTCAGGTTACAGTGTGTTCATAAGTGAATAATCTTGAGTGTTTCTAGCCAATGTTGTTTGTAATGTTTTTATTTTTAGAGGTATTTCGACTCTAAAAGATGGTTAGAAATGGCTAATGTAAAATATGTGTTTGCATTTCTGCTGAAAAGCTGATGTGAAGAGACAAACTGTTGGATTAGTTTTTTTTCTGAATTTCCCTGGTAATGGGAACATTCATATTTTTTTCCCAGTATATGGAAGGAAAAGGCAAGAGCGATACAGGACATGGGAAATTAGAGCAATGTGTACATGAGGTTCCGTAAGGCATCATTAGCAATAGGATGGGAGAAGAAAATACATTTTTTGAAGCTGCACTGAATTGCAACCTGATAAGAAACTGCAAGAAGGTAGTAATCTGATTGGAGGTAAGGTGTTCAAAAAAGAAAAGAATTCATGGTAGAGATCTACATTGTTAAAAGTGAACATGGGAGGCCGGAGTGCAGATTTTTTTCTACTTCATTCTGAAACCAATATCTGCCATTATTGGCTGTATCAAGAGCTGAGCTAAAAATGGCAAAAACTTCCAAAGTTAACCTTATTGCTTTAAATAGAGAAATTACATAAATTCCTGACAATCTTTAGTGGTGAATGTAAAATGTCTACCTCTGGTATCTGTAAGACAAGAGATAATCTTGGTTATGGCCTTAGAAAGAAAAGGAGGGGTTTTCAGGAGAAGGATACGGGACATGAATTTTCCCTGACTGTTTGTTGTTGTCTTGTTTATGTGCATTTCAGTTAAATAAAAGATGGTTTTATTGGGTTTTAAAGTCAAAATCAAATAAAGGAGGAGCTGATACTATAAGCTTTGTGAACTGCAGAGTTTCTCTTCCAGGCAGTGCATGTTGTCTCGTGGGTGAGTGTGACCCTACTTGCATAAAATACATTTACAAAACCCTTTTGTAAACTAAGAATGGGCCTTGAATAATGCCCACAGTACAAACCCACTGAAATGTTTTCTTGCAGTGAGCTGGGCAGGTTGGTAGAGCTCATCCTTGTCCTGGCAGTCCTTCTGTTCTTAAATAGAGCCTCCAGTCAGTGTCCATGTGCATCTCATGCTGAAAAGTACCAGTTCTGGAAAATGGCTGTTTCCTTTCGGGATAGGGCAGGATTTTGTTTTTCCCTGGTAGCGTTGATCTCGGTGTGCACTGTGTTATGGCAACTCCTGGGGAAATAATTGTATGGAAAAGAGACAGATGGTATTTTAGCCACAGAATACTGGAATATTGGTTTAACAAATCTGCTTAGCTTTGCTGCAGATAACAATAATGCTTCTGTCCCCTTTTGACTGTTTCCATGGAGTCGCCAGCAACTTGGATAGGGTGTTTTTGGTTCATGTTTTAGAGCAAGGGCCAAGGTAATTTTAGCATGAGCAGCCTCGCAGTGCCAGATTCATCCTGTATTCTGTGTGCAGAGCCCCAAAGCCAAGGGATATTGTGAGTTTAGCCCAGAATGTATTTTAATATTCCTGAAAATAACTATGGTATTGATTAAAAATCTAACTACAATACAAGGATTTTTGTGCAGTCAAAAGCAGAGAGTGGTTGGGATTTGTTCTGAAGAGCTGTTTGTCACCTTCTGGTGGAATAAAATGCACATAAACTACTACCATGTGAAATTTGTAATTTTCTGACTATCAAAAGAAATGCAGAACAGAGTTGTGTAAATGGTGGAAATATTTTCAGCAAGTCTGAGTTTTTGGGTTGATCTCAGGATGCTGAATTATGATGTAATAGTAAAATAATATAAGTCATGCTATTAATCACAGCTTTCATTAATTATGTATTTTGTTATGTGGTATAACATGCACAGGGTGGGATGCAATAATTAGGGCTTGAATTTTACTCTGAAATAATGCAAAGCACAGATGAAACCTGGTAAACAAAAGCCAAAGCAAAGATTTCATTTAGGATTCATTCGAATCCCACTAGCCAAATGAGACAGGTTTTGGAGATGTAGGGGATCGTGTATGGCCAGTGTTCCCCTTGTAGCTAACAGAGTTGGTGCAGTTATGGGAATTGGCTTATGTGGAAGTATTAGTTCCTTAAAATATTGCTTAAGACCACATCAGCAAACACACATGAATCCAGTCTAGCTACTGGATGAAATTTCCAGCAGGTAAGCACTGAAACTGCTCTTCTAGTTCCAAGGGAGTTTCACTATTTTGTGGGAGTAGAAAATGCCTCTTTTAGAATTGTTGCAGATTGCTGGCAGAAATTGTGAATCACAAAAAGGATTTGCTGAGGATGAAAAAGCTTCACATAGTATTTGCATCATGCTTGCCATGTTCTGAGGTTCTGATTCTAGAGTCAGGATTGGGATCTAGAGCCAGGCTGCTCAGATCAGCAGTCTTGATTTGGAAAACCCCCCTGATGTTAGGGTTACCTAACCTGAATCACAGCACCCTTTTCTGATGGGGGGTTGGGTCAGTGGAGTTCCAAATTAGCATGTTAATCGTTACCTTGGCAAGAGCTGAAATGCTGGCTCTGGGCCCAGAAGAAAACAAGTTTAGATCAGAGTTTTTACATGTTCACACAGCTAAATCCACTCCACAGTGGAGTGAATGTCACTTGAGCAGAGCCAAGTGTCTGAGAGCAAGGTGTCAGGAGGGACATGTGTATGAGTTGTGGTTTCTACCTGCTCTTGCTCTCAGAAAGCAGAAAATTATAATGTAACTGAAATTGAAGTCTGACCCTTGGAGTGAGCTCAGAGGGAGTGAGACCTTTCCTATGGGCAAGAAAAATAAAAGCCCCTTTCTTTTAATTGCAATTTCATCTATAAGCAGCTTGGTCAATGGCAGTAAAATTATTTGCCCATGTGACAAGTTCCTCTTCAGTAGAACACAGATGATCACACAAATGAGACAATTCAAGAATTTCTGATAGTCCCTTGCTAATACTTTAGGTGCTATGTTATCCCCAGAAACTTCCTCCTGGGACTGCAGATTTTGGAGGATTCAGTAAGAGATGCTTTGTTACGGATGATCAGTTGATCCTTGAAATGGACATAGAGCTGGTGCTTGTACCAACATCCTTATTGGAGTGTGTTTTTCCTTGTATTAGGGATTTCTGAGAAAGGGGACTGTCAAATCCTGGCAATAAGTAAGCAAACTTGGCATGTGCCCTGTTTCTCATTGTTGGTAGAACAAGTTATATCAACAGTTCGCTGAGGTGTTAACTTTTAAATACTGTTGAGAAGTGATCCTCAGTTGGGCTGAACTGCACAGTTTGCTCATTTTTGTGTTGTCTGAAACTGCCCCTGAAGTCTGAACCAGCTCTGCAAGTCCTGAGTCCGTTGATGCTTTTGCTTTCTGGTAAGTCTCACAGAATCAAGTGTAGTAGTATGAACAGTGAGCAGATTCACTGTGAGCGCCTGACTGTGCTGCTACAAGGGGAACATGAGCACTTACAGAAGGCCCGTGAGGTTTGGAACCCCAGCTCAGGTTCAGTCAGGTCACAAAATCCAAACCTGGCAAGGGACTGGCCAGACAATAACTTAGAGGCAGAGTCCTTTCCAGGGTTAGTGTGTGGTGATGATGTGTATATAAAGGTGTATTTGGTGATACTGCCCATCACAGTCCTGTCCAGCAAGGGTTTGCAGCTTCTTCAGGCTGCTTTTCTTTATCTCAAGGGCTATGCTTAGTGAGGGCAGCATTTGTTTCACTTCCTTTGCTTTGAATCCAAAGGTACTCCATAAATCTCTTAGCTCAGATATGTTTTTCCTGTCTGGAAAAAGGACTTTCTATTTTGAGAGGAGACTACTGAGTCTGTTCTTGATTTTCCCGATAACCCAGGGTGTGTTATCAGACCCACTCTTGTGCCTGGGTCTGATAAGTCCCCACTTTGAACTATGGTGCAATTATATTCATCGTGCAGCACCTCTAAGTGAATGTTTTCTGTGTTTCTCTCCAGCTTGCCCTGCACAGAGTTTTGTCTACTGTATTCCAAGTTATTTTCATTTGAATCCCAGTCTAGTATGCCACACACATCTGTGGTTACAATGTGTGTCTTTTAGCTTTCAAGTCTGTGGTAAAAAGAGCTGGAGTGACCCTACAAAGAGCAGCATCCCCTGGAGAGGTTACTTGTCAGAGATGAAAGTTGGGTGCTTGTGCCCATCTTCAACACAAATCCAGAGCAGATAGTACCCATGCAGCAAAGGGGACTGTTCAGTTATGTTTTACTTTAAACCTGGTTTCATATTTAAACTTTAATTGGGCTAAGTGGTGCTTCTCTGGGTCTCTCCTGAGAGAGGAAATTAAGATGTGTTATTTGAGTAGTCTGGATGCTGCTTAACACTGCTGAAGTGTTCT
The DNA here is from genome assembly GCF_003945725.1 of Corapipo altera. Taxonomy (NCBI): domain Eukaryota; kingdom Metazoa; phylum Chordata; class Aves; order Passeriformes; family Pipridae; genus Corapipo; species Corapipo altera. The sequence continues at coordinate 3,935,790 of NW_020884887.1, forward strand.
TAGTCAGACCAGAGCTATGAATTCTCAGCCCCTCACTGCAGCAGTCTGGTACATGTGTGGCATTGTTCAAAGAGCAAGAAAAAATGTGAGTACTTTAATTTATTCATTCATCAAGATGAAAGGCAGTATGGCTGATTAAGATTCTAAGAGTTAATAGAATTCTGTTTCCTTCTTTTTTCCAAGTCCCCAGGCTCAGCTGTAAGTACATTTTATGGATTCACTTACCATGGGAGGCATGTTGGTCTCCTGCTTCTGTTGCAATCCATGGCAAAGTTCCCTTTTACTTTAGCATTATACAGATGTACTGGTAAAGCAGTTTTCAACTGCAGGCACTGTTTTATATTTTCAGGTAAGATTTTTTTTTAACTGCAGTTTGCTAGACAAGTGGATAACTATTCGATTGGAACTTCTTGTTACAGGATCGGAATCAGTTTTTCACTGGATCTCTGTAAAATTATTTCACACAAGTGTTTCAGATGCCTCTTGCATTTGGTGGTCCTCATACTAGGCAGCTGTTGCATAATTAGCACAGTCATTCTACTTGCTATAAATGTACAGCTATATGCATATTCTTCTGTAATGAGGCCTGCTGGGAGATGCATTAATAACAGAGTGAGGGACTGTGGTGACTGTGGTACAGATTCATGCTGTGCAGTCAGAATGGGCACAGCACCTGGTGTTAGAAAAGGGATAGGTTTTTCTGTGTTTTGGAAAGTACTTGGTTCACAGTAACATTGTTGGGGTTTTGAACAAGTTATAAGATTGTTGGGGCTGAGACTACATTTAAAATTTTTCCTCTGTCTTACCCTCGTGGTAAGCAGTAACTCACTGAGGTTAATTCTGAGGATTTGTTGTTGTGTGGGATTGCTCCTCTGGCTTTGAACTGAACTATTACTGCTGCAACAGGACCTTTTGCTCTGAAGTGCAGGTTTGAATTCCATAGGCCATCTCAGCCTCCATACTGGCTATATCACCAGCCAGAACAGGAGGTTTGTTACTGTGCTTTTCCCTCTTTGCTTTGTGATACTGATGGCAAATCCCGTGTGACTTTCTGGCTAGACAAGGTTTGTGGATGCTCTTGGTTGTACAAACAGCACTCCACAGCTGGAGCATGCCAGGGAAAGTGGTCTACAGCGTGCAAGTGATCTTTCTCTAGTAGCTTTAGTATTAAGCTGCTCTCATAATGTCCTGATGCTGTCCCTTTAGCACTCTAGAGAAGAACAGGAGTAAAGTGCCATGGGAAATACCTTCCAGTGATGGTCAGACTTACCTGAACAGCCTCAAAATTCCCTCTTTGGTTAAAACACAGGGAAATTAAGTTCTTTTCTTGCCCTTCCTTCTACTGATGCATGGAAGTTTTTGTTGAGTTATACAGAGGTCTCTTCTTTTTGAACACAGGAGATTATTATTATGATTCTGTTCATGTTTTGTACTTAAATAAAAAATCAAAGTTAATGTGCAGCCTGAGAATAATGCAGGAAAGCTTGCCTGGAATCTGGCATTGGAGCTCTGATCATGGTTCCTGCAAAGCTTCACCACTGGCACTGCATTATGCACTATCCCCTTCTTTGCAGTCTTCATTTTTCAGCAGTTAACCCATCTCCAAACTGATAAACCAGATCGCCAAACATTCTCTTACCTAGCAGCCACAAATGGGAATAATGATGCTATCAAATGAAAACAAATACAGGGATAATGATGATGTTTATCTTATGTCCAGAATTTTATTTTATACAGTTAATAAATAGGTGTTAAAACCCCAATGGTTAGATTGCAGTGTGATATTGACATTTCTTGCCTCATTTGTAAACTAGGATCCTAATCCTCCAAAAGGCATAGGCACTCATTTTTCACCCCGTGGCAGGTTGTAAGGTACTACACTGAGCAGATAAAAAGTTTTTTCAAGATTTTATTGTTTATAGGAAAATATTGCAGCTGCATTTTCTACAAAACCTAAAAGAGTTACAGGCCAAAATTCCACTGAGATATCTGGGCACAAAATATGCAGGAGGGAGCATTCTTAGTCTATTTTTGGATCTGTTTCTATGGGGTGTTTGAAGGCCAGATGATGGAAGTTACTGGGATGAGCTGTTTTCTCTGCCCTTGCAAAAGGCTGTTATGAGCATTTGTTTGGTTTTAGTTTTGCCTTTGCTAGATGCCTGCACTGTGATCTTTACTACTTTGAATGAATGTAGGTTTCATTGTTCCTCAGGAGGTACAACGTGTGCTTTTTGTTCTTTCATAGTCAAGGTTATTCCTGTGTTGAGACTTAGAGTTTTTGTGTATGGAGGCAAAATTTAGCTCATGAGACACTTTGCTTTGCTGTAAGGAGGGGTTATGCTTTAAAATATGTTTTAAAGGGACACTGAATGACTCTAAATTCTATGGAAACTGCCATGTTTCTGCTTTTCTGAAAAATTACCGTTCAGCCTTGCTTGCTAAGTACAGGCATAAAAACCTGTGCTCTTTGACCTCGGGGTCAGAATTGCATCTGGGTTTCAGAGGAGCTCACTGCCACAGGCCTCCATCTAAGCAGAGACTTCAGAGGGACCGCAGTGACAGTGTGGTCTCCGTGCCAGAGGAGCGCAGCCTTCGTGCATCCCGTCTCCAGCTGCTCCCGTTCCCCTGTGGTCCAGATCAATTCCGATTTGCTGCGTTTTTCTGGGCACGCCGAGGCTGTGTTTGTGCTCTGGCTGTGCTGTGTGGGGATGACCTAGAAAATGCCCACAGCTGCAAACCCTCAGTGCTGCGGGGGGGTCACTGCGGTGCGGCAGGACCCGCGTCTGCTGCTGAGCTCACCTGGAGAGGCGGCAAAACCTTTCGGGCAAAATCACCTGACATTTCGGGAACACTTATGTCTGACACACAGGAAAGATGCCTGGAGATATGTAATTTAACCTGGCTCCTGTGGCTGAAGTGTGGCTGTAGTCACTTGTGGCTGCGCTGGCAGCCCTGTGCTGTTTGAGCCAGTGGAGTGGTCATGGCTGGGCTGACTTGTGCGTGGCACAGAGCCGGGCTCTGGGGGCTCAGAACCGGGCTCCAGGGGCACAAGGAACCACCAAGGCCATTGGGTGCTGCATGGCTCCCCCTTGCCCAGTGTTCTGGAGAGTTGATTACAGAAGACAATGAGGTGGATGGCTGAGAGAAGGACAGAAAACAAAGGTGCTTAGAGGAGCAGAGGTGTGTCTATGCTGTGGACAGGTTCTTTCCTTTAGCCATGTGGGACGACTGCCACATTCCGTGTGTGAGCTTTCCTGTTTTGGAAAGGCTGAATGCCGGAGCCTGTGTCCTCACGGCTGGATGCCTTGGTGTACATGATGAGCAGTTAATGATCTGCCTGTCACCCCCATCCCCTTCTGTCCCCCATCCTAGACCAGCTCCCTCCGGGCACGGAGGAGGAGCACATCAGGCTGTAAAGTGTTTGGGGCAGAGGAGTTGCTCGACCTGCTGTCTCTTCACTTTTTACTTGAAACCAATTCCACATAAAAATAAAAGCTTTTCTTGGAATGCCAAGGAATTCTCAAAATACAGCAGCAAGTCTTTTTGACAGATGAGAAAGAATCTGTAAGTCCCAAAAGTACTTGTTTTATTCTCATTTCTTTGGTTTTGTTCTGTACAAGTGGAAAGTTAGCTTTTTGCTGATAGATTAACAATGGGATTGGTTATGTTCTTCCGTTCTGTTTTTTGTCTTATCTGAGATCATGTTTTACAGATTGTTTCTCTACTTTTTCCGAATAGCTGTAGGCAAGAGTGATGGGAATGCAACATAATTTATGTTTTTTTAATGACTTGTGAGGCTGGTCCAGTTCTTTGCAGTTAGAAGTTGCCAGTGAAACCCTGTGCTGCCTGTGGACATGACAATTTAAACGTGAGGTCAAGATGGAGAGTAAAGCATGTCCTAGTCCCTCAGAGGATAGTGTACCCAGGATTATTTCCCAGGGGTGAGAAAGAGCTCAGGACTACTGTTTTAAAGGCTTCTTTGAGCTGATGTATGTTTGCACTGTTAGCTATGTTTTGGAATTCATAGACAACCTACCTAGTAATTACCAGGTGGGAAAGGCATAGTCTGCAGTTCTGTCATTATATGCATGTCCTTGAATATAGGTCTGTATGTCTAGCCACACATATAGGTGAATACACATAGTGTGTTTGCTGGGGCAAGAGCAAAATTTGCATTATGCATATTATTTTCTGGTGTGTGGCCTTGACCCTCTTTGCACCCACGGTCAAGTTCTGTCCACCATGAACTTCCACATGAAGTTCATTTTACCTGCACAGTTTGGGCATGCCATTTCAAGTGGATCTTGTACACAGTTTGTGGAAAAAGCAAACCGATCTTTCAGAAGACAAAACTGGTCAGCTAGATTCCTCTAATGCACTTTATTACAGTAAAACAAGGTAAAACAGATAAGAGTCTTACTAAAAATGGGTAAACTCCAACAGAGAGCTGTAAGAGACAATGGCCTCAGCTTTTTTCCTGACAAGGCACCAGGCAATTTCTGTAAATATGGGGTCGCCTGTCACTTGTGCAAACTGGGGCATATATGCCCATGGCTGTTTGATTGGTACATGCTCACACCCCTTTATACTTGGCTGAACTTTCCCTGCAAAGGCATTGTTGTTTCTCTTGTGCTGTTGTTCCAGTGAAACTAGGAAGGCATTTTCTGCAACTTGTCTTGTTCCTGGCAGACCAAAACAGAGAAAGGAGCCAATTTTGAGCCTTAAACTCTCATGACAAAGTCCTTCCCTAAAAACAGATTGCTTTGAAATAGCCTGACCCCAAGTTGACAGATTAATATTCAGTATAGCAGTGATTTTTACAGATTTAGAGGGGAAGGCTAAACTCCAACCCTCCTCAAACTTTCAGATATCTTTTGTGGGATTGTTTCATCATGGATCCTTTCAGATGAGGGGGTATGACTGACCTTGTCCTGATGTGAACAGGCAAGCATATGTTTGAACTCACTGCAACAGCAGCTTCAGGGGACAAGCCCTCTTGAGAAACGTGTTATCAGCTGATTCCTGCCCCTGCTAATCCATCTTGGTTGGCTTCAGCACCTCAGAGGCTGAAGGCTGTTCAGCCTGAGGTCATGCTGACATTTTAGTGTGAGCTTGGAGGAAGCAGCCTGCAGTATATTCAGGTCCTGCTCAGACTTGCAGTAGCAGAGGCAAGTCTGAGGTCTGACTGTGGCTGTGACCGTGGGGGCCCGACTGAGGAGGATTTGGGTTCTCTTGGCCAAAGCCAGCAGAGTTCAGCTCTCAGCAGCCATCTCAGAGCCACCTCTTCATGTGCCAGGAGTTCAGATTGACCTTCCATATGCTGGCAGGGCACATCTGTGTCTTGTCTTAAGCAATTGCTTAATTGCTTAACTCTGAAAGGCATGCCTGGCTTAAAAAGAACTTTGAAATGGAGCAGTCATTCCCAGGGCCTCATCAGCAGGACACATGCTGAGAGAGAGAGAAAAAAGAGTGTTCAAAGCAAACTTCATTCCACTGCTTTTTCACCTTCAGCCTGAAATTGTGTTTCAGGGTTGTGATCAATAGAGAAATGACTGATAGGGGAGGGGTTGGACTGTTCTTCATATTCTTTGCTTCTGAGATCTGAGTGTAACCACTGGAGGCTTTGTGTCTCCCTACAGAGACTTGCACGCTTCATACTCAGGGAGCTAGACATCTGTGACCATTTTCCTGCTCTGGACAGTATCATGCAGCAACAATTTCTCAGAGGATAAAAGCATGAGAGCTACTGATGAAAATGATTGAGTGATCCCCAACGTCCCTGAAGCAGAGGCACAGGGCTTTGTAATGCTCTGGCATCTCCACCTACCTCATGGCCCAGAACACTCTGATGCAAGAGGGTAGAGGCTGTGGTGGTGAAGTGCTCATTTCTTCTTTCCCAGGTGTTTCCATCCCAAGGTGTCTCTTGTAAAGACAGAAAAAGGTATTTTTTCCACTTCTGTATTATGCAAAGCCTGTTTTTTGTAAATAAATGTGTTTATTGGTTTGGAGAAAACAAAACAACAAATGACTATAGGAGAAAGGGAGAGAAATGGATTAGATAGGTAGAGGTTAGCTGTGTTATGCATAGATTATGATTGGGAGCAACATTCAGAACAGATTCTTTTGCCACTTCAGATGAAGGATAATGCTGTTATCGAGGAGCACATGTAGTTGTTGTTTTCCTCTATACTATCCTAAGGTATTACTAAACCCAAATATCAACAAGAAGTTAACCTGCAATGCCATGGAAAAGAAAGAACTAGAGCAAACAGCAAAAAAAAAGGGGAAAAAGAATTTAAAAAGGAAAGGATAGAAGCCACAATAAAAGAAATAGCAATGGGTGAAATTTGTAGGATGGAACGAAAACAAAAGAATAAAGAAACTGTATAGGAAGAAGCTTCCAGTGTAATTGCTCATCCAGTTATACTTGTCTTTTTACATTCAACCTTAAAAATTATGGAGTGTTTTCCTTGAGGCATGTATGCTTTTATGGCTTGTTCTGCCCCGGGAAGCAGCACACTGTTATTGCACACTCAGTGTTTGTCATGCTGAGAGGCTAATATTTGTTTGAGACCTCTGGGAGCGTGAATACAAATAAACTTCTACCTGCTTATATCATGCAGCTAAGCTTGAATTGATCCTAAAACAAGCCCCAACAGAAGTCAACCCCCCAAAACAACTAACAAACAAACCTTGAGACTGAAATGTGCCTTTTTGTACTGCTGTAGCAGTTTAAGTTCCAGTGTAGCTATGAGCTCTTACTGATAAATACTCCACAGCCTATAGCAATGTGCTACTACTTCTCATGAAAGGTGTGGCAAATTCTCCAGTGAATTAACTCGATTTTAACTCAATATGCATCTCAGAAGATGCAGTGCCCCATAGCTTGCTGTGAAGTCTGGTTCTCCAGCCTGATATCCAGATCAAGAGATACAGTAGGAATAGGCTCTTCCAAACGATGCAGTTTTCCTTTCAGTGGAAGCTAAAGTGGGGAAGTGACAACGTGGCCTGTGACTGTTATACTTCTTGTGGAGTCATTCCATTACTAGATAATTCCTGAACAGACCTGCAGCCAGTCCCATGAGCTGGGACTTCTTGAAATTAATTGCCATTAGTACCTGAAGTGCTTTGTTCAGCCCTTCTAAACCCAGCTCAGACTCTCATTTGTTACATGATGTGGGGTGGTGGATGTGTTGTAACTGAAGGATTTGCCATCCAGTATCCTCAAAGGTGTGCAGAAGCTTCAGAGGTGTTTAGGTCCTCCTTGCTGTTGCATCAAGAGTCAGAGGGTTACTTGCATCTCGTTTCATTTTAAGGAGCTATCAGAGATTTGAGGAGGACAGTACTGCTCTTGGGCTTATTCCTGTTTCCAAGCTCTGTTTAATTTGGGCTAATTGAAAGATTTTCTTTGTCTCTCAGACACAGTTCAGAAAAGGCAGAGGGCAGTCTGCAGTGATTTCAGCAGGAATAAGGTTGTGGCCCCTTAGGGTGCACTGTTTACCCTGACTGCTGAAGAGCAGTTGTACATTCATCAGTTGTTCTGCCATCCTTGACATCTGCTTCGTCCTTATGCCGTAAAGATTTTCTTTTCATTCACCAGGAAAGTTGCACACAGCACTGCACTTCTGGTGACAATTATGCCCAGCTTTATCACATTCATCTTTGCAGTCCAGGTAGACAGTGTATACCCACACTTGTCATTCCCTTTCAGATGGTTCTGGTGCTTCCTGTTTTCTTAGTATTTCGCATTTCAAAAGATCAGGATGGTAACTTCAGTTATTAAGTGATGCCTTTTGCTTTTCAGAGCAAATCTTTGTGTTTTGACCAAACATCAATTGTACCAAATGGCAAACTGCACACAAAATAGCAGAACTCCTGGAGTTGTTACTGTTGGCAGCGTGGCTGTGAGAGCAGGCTTTTGCTGGAGGAGCCTGCAGGATGATATTAAACCTGACAGTGCTCATGAAAGCAAGGAACTATGTAGGCTTGCAGTGAGGAAGGAAGGGGGCTCATAAGCAAAAAAAAAAAAAAAACACTTTCAGTTTCTAAACCATCGAGTTGCTGGTGTTTTGTCACAAGATAACGAGGGTAATTTCATGCTTTGTGTCCCATTTTTCCTTTCACAGGAGTAGAAAATATTCTGCTTTCTCTGTTTGCCCTTTGCTACTTTCCTTGAAACCTTGTCTGCTCAGCTCAAGATCAGTAGCTCAGCAGTGCCGGGGTCCCACAAATTTCTATGCTCTCAGCATATCACTGCTGCCTCTAGAATGGCTGTGCATACTAAATACTAAACCTCTGGTTTAAGTCTGCAGAGGAAAAAATAAAAATGCCTGTTTGATTAGCTAAGGATTGATTGTTAAGGATTAAATTACCCTTTAGTAGAAGTCTGAGAATGTGGTTTTTGACCCTCATTATGGATTTTCCCTTTAATATGTTCTTTCTCCAGCTCAAGTGTGCTGCCATTTGACGTGGGCTTTTTTGCTGCCATTCCCTCTGTGCTGTCCAGAGGCACCCCAGCATTCCATCTGTAGGATGGGCACCTCTCTATTTATCTCTTTATTCTTTCAGGACTAAGCATCCAAGGCGGCTCATTCTGGAATGAAATCAGTTCATAAAAGACCAATGTTTAGCTGTATACAAAGCAATGCCAAGATTTCAGAGGTGGTGTGACTGGGAGCAGCATAGGAAGCCCTGGGTGATGGAGGACAGTGTTGTCAGGATAGCAGGATCAGTATGGATGTGTCATTTCTGCACGTTTCATGGATGTGGTTGGAAAGTCAGAATGACCATGTGAACATGAACATGGCACCATCTAATTCACTGCTGAGACATGTGGACATAAATTTCTAGGCAGCTTATTAAATCCATGTTTATTTTGAGTGTAGACAGAATACCTCTTTATCTGAGGCTGTCAGTCAGTGCCAATATCCAAAACAAATGCAAAAAAACCACCACCACCTCCCCCCCACCAAAAAACCCTGAACAACAGGTATATGAGACAAAGGGGCACTCATATTCTCAGTGATATGGAAAACCCCCTTGGCTTCCTGATCTGTGTATCATGCTGATGTGCTTGGATTTAAGCTTATTGCATCACCTTGGCTTAGGACAGAATTTTCCCAATAAAATTCAGTTGACAGAAACCATTGGTAGAATTTTTTTTACAATCCCTTGGAAATGGTGAAAGGATCAATTTTCAATCTGAACAGGCTTTTGCATGTCCTTAGTTCTCTGCTTCTACAGAGACCCAGAATGCTGATGAGGACCAGCACTTACCCTTTCCTCCTGTGGCAGGTGGTAGGAGTGCTGTGAAAAGTCTTTGAGTTTGGCACAAGATCTTTCAGGGGATCAAGGGTTGGGAAGGGGAAGAGAATGGTATGGTTGGTAGATCCTTGAGAGTGAAGTGTCTGCTTGATTAGATAACCTGTACATTCTAGTCCTGTGCCTTCAACAGCACTAATCCTTATGGTAAAAGAACTCCTGTCTTCAGTGCACAGTGCCCCTTTCTGAGGACTGAAAAAGGACATACGTGCAATCCCCCCGAGTGGGCCAGGCTGGTGGACAGAAGCATGATTGTGCTGGGGTGTCCCTTGCAGGTTTTCAGACAACGATTGCAGTGTTTGGAGATGGGAGCTTTCTATTGTGATCTGTAACCATGTGAGCTGTCCTGCTGCACTGTCCACTGACAAAAAATTGTATGTCTTACTTTTTGCAGGGCTTCCAAAGCAGCTGAGTCCCGGACCTTAAGGAATGTCATGCAGTGGTTGCTGAACTAACTGGCACTGAAAGGACCAGAAAAAGATGGCAGTCTGTATTTGAAATAAACACGTGGACTCTCGCAGATAAGAAACCATGTCAAAAAAAGGACGTAGCAAGGGCGAAAAGCCTGAGGCACTGATTGTTGCCCTACAGGCTGCCAATGAGGAACTCAGGACCAAGCTAACAGACATTCAAATTGAGCTGCATCAGGAGAAATCTAAGGTGAGTGAGGATTTGGTTTTAAATAGCAGTGTCTGTGCTGAGGAAGAGAAACACATGGAAAAAGCGGTATCACAGAACTCAACAGATGCCACACAGCTCTTTCCTAGAACAGTGGTCTGATTCTTTCCCAGCTTGCAGTGTTTGCTGTGGATGTCCTGTGGCTCCCTTGGAAAAGACTCCTTTTTACTGAGCTACAAGTTTAAGAAGCCTCTGGCCCTCAAATGGAGCAGTACATTCATGAAAGTTGTAGGAACCTTGCTATTCCTGAGCCCTCCAGTTTTCTGGTGAATTTGACTGATGTTGACTGCTGGGTTAGAAAGGGTTTTAAACAAATGCACACACATACACAGAGTCTTATTTCCTAAGGAAATACTGAAAGTACTTGTAGTGTTACTGTGGGAGGCAGGACACCTGGAGAAGACAGGGTTGTTTTGTTTGAGTAAAGGCAGTGTAACCTATGAGAATGCCTCAGGAGCTGGCCCACATTTTTTTGCAGGAGGGTGGAGGATTATCTGGGGTCTGCAGCAGGGTGTTGGCATGGATGTGTCTGGGTGGGCTTGTTTTGACAACGTTAAGTTGGCAGCAGGTGACTTTCATTGTATTCTCAATGCAGGTTGCTAAACTGGAAAGAGAGAAGACCCAAGAAACGAAGCGTATCCGCGAGGTGGAGCAGCGCAAGCAGACCGTGCAGATCACGGAGCTGAAAGCCAAGCTCCATGAGGAGAAAATGAAGGAGCTGCAGGCTGTGAGGGAGAACCTCATCAAGCAGCACGAGCAGGAGATGACGCGGATGGTGAAAGTCCGGGACAGCGAGATCCAGCGGCTCAAGTCAGCGCTGTGCGCGCTGCGGGACGGGAGCAGCGACAAAGTACGGACAGCGCTGACCATCGAGGCTCGCGAGGAGGCCAGAAAACAGTTCGACTCTGAGCGCCTTAAGCTTCTGCAGGAAATTACTGAACTCAAGTCTGCTAAAAAGCAGGTGGATGAGGCCCTTAACAACATGATCCAGGCCGATAAGATCAAGGCGGGGGATCTTCGGAGCGAGCACCAGTCCCACCAGGAAGCCATTTCCAAGATCAAATGGGAGAGTGAAAGGGATATCCGACGCCTGGTCAGTAATCAAAACAGTTCGTGTGTTCTCTTACGCTGCACTGAGTTTGCCTTCTGTGTCTCTTAGCTTTTTGTGCATAACAGAACTCTGCAATGCACCTCACTTTGAAAAAGTGTTACAAACTTCTCACTGTCATATCTCAGGAAGAGATAGATCATGGTGAGTCAGCTAGAGCACTGTGATGGCAGTGATGCCTTAAGCCCCTAATAGTTTTTTTATTTTTCTAGTATTTGTAAAACTTGTAAGTTTTATAAGTAGTGGAAGTAAGTTTTAAAAGCAGAAACCCTTCCCTTTTTTGTCCCTTGTCCCTTTCCCTTTCCCTGTAGCACCCTTGTTTACACATTCCTTAACCCTCTTACCCCATTCTATGCTCCCTATATCAGCCCTACTCCTGAATCCAATAGAAATGTTTAGTCTTTTGTCAAGGCAAGGCCCAGACAGTTGACAGAACAGCATATCTGGGCCTAAACCACAGAATGAAGTCAAGAATTAGGTAACTATGTACCCTTTGTGCTCTGATGATGATGAAGATGGGATGAATGGAGGGTCCCGAAATGCACCCCAGACTCATTTTCAGGGGGTGGACCCCGGGGCGGTCCAGAGGAAAGGCCACAGGGTGGATACATCTGGGATTGGATAGATGATGTTATAAAATGTAACCTCTCGGGCACAGGGGCAGGTTTACGCACAAGTCTTGTAACATCTTAGCCTTGGCAAATAAACCCTTTCTTATCTCACCCCTAATTAACTGCTCCGGAGATTTTTTCAGCACCTAAATCCCACGACAACACAGCTAACAACTTAAAGCAGAAGAGGGATTGGCCTAGTCCATAAGGATCTGGTTTCCTGAGATGTTAATACCTGCGTGGTGAAAAGGGTTAGATAAAGAGCGTTTGCATCTGCACTTGCAGTTTGTTGGTTTCTCCAGCCCATGTTATGGTACCCTGAACATGTTAAACCATGGCAGGAGGGGAGACACCTTTTGATTTGGCCTTGGCATTGCCTTCAGTAATTACTGGGGAAAATGAACAAAAAGAGGCCCACAGCAGCAGTGGTGCAGGTTGCCTTGTTTCCCTGTGCCGTGGTAGGAATGGTACTCCCCAGTTTAGTGCTCCCACTGAGACTCTCCAAACCACACTGGCACTTACTCATTCTGCCTCACCCTGAGGACAAACTACTCTTCTTTTTTTCTCATCTGAAATTGAGGAGCTGTTTTCAGATTTTTAGTATAAAAAAGAACTGCAGTGAATTTCAGGATGAAACAAAGCAATTTAGTAAAATCAACTCAGGTTCTACATATGTATTATATGGTTTTATCTTTAGCAACTGATGAGAGGCTTTTGAAGGCTATTTACTTGCATAAGAACCTTGAACATGTCCAGAATTACTTTTCTCAGACTTACACAATGGTTTCCAATGGCACTGTATTGCTGTCAGAGTGGAGGAAGTTGTATCAGAGTGACATCTAGTTAATGGAGATCATCACCTAGCCCTACCCTTTGAAAAATGCTATGGGGAGGATTTTGGCAAGCCTAGAAAGCTGCAAGACCAGAAAGGATCTTTGGCAGCTTCAGGCAAAATTTAACATAGATATAGTTTTTGTTTTCAAGCAGTGATTCATATCATTCCTAGATAATAGTACTTTTATTTTGCAAGAGTGTTTTGCAGAAACTGGTGCAGTTTGGTAGAGCAGACTTGAGGGGTGAACAGTGCTCTTAAGTAAATCATGTACTACAAGATTGGAGAAGGCTGAGATGCTGTTGCTTTCACACAGTAATATTGTTCTGTATTCTCTCATTCAGATGGACGAGATCAAGGCTAAAGACAGGATCATATTTTCCTTGGAGAAAGAACTGGAGACACAGACAGGCTACGTGCAGAAGCTGCAGCTGCAGAAGGAAGCTCTGGATGAGCAGCTCTTCTTGGTGAAGGAGGCAGAGTGTAACATGAGCAGTCCCAAGAGAGAGATCCCAGGAAGGGCTGGAGATGGCTCAGAGCACTGCAGCAGCCCTGTATGCAGGTTTTACTGGTCCCTGAAAAACAGAAGCATGGATGTCTTTTGCTTGCTGAAATAGCTTCTCAGGCCCTGAAAAACATTCTGTCTTATTCACTACAGAAAAATTATGTCTGTAGAGTCTTCAGAGAGAATGCTAGTTGGGCAAAACTTTGTTTCCTCGGTTGTTCTATTTACAAATCTAAAACTTCTTAAGTAATTAGTGCCCCTTTGAAAGAATCATTTGATGGCCATAACTGCCTTGATAACATGCATCCTCAAAACCAGATAAAATTAGGAGGATGGGCTGGGAGGGGCAGGGGGTGGAGAATCCATGAGGCTCTTAGAAGATCTTCCTTTTTGTCTGTCTTAGCCTTCCCACAAATGTCATTCACAAAGCATGCAACTCAGCCCTTGTGTGACTAACCCAAAGATGTTTACACAACGAATGTATATGTAAACTCACCCATTGTGTGTCTAACCCAAAGATGTTTGCACAACAAATGTATATATAAACCCACCCATTGTGAGACTAAACTGAAGGTGTTTACACAACCAAAGTATATGTGAAAGCACATACACAAATGAGGAATAAGAAATTAAATGCAATTCATACTGAAAGGGTGTCCTTGCTTTTTCACCTGATGTAGTAGCTCAGTAAATAGAAGCAATCTGTAGGAAAAGGCCATAAAAATTGGAATATTCTAGCTTTTTTCTACCCATCCTAAAAAATTATCATCTGGTTGGTTTTCTTTATTTTTTTCAAACAACGTTTTCAAATAAAGTATTCCTTCCAAAAATGTATGTATTTTTGCCGGCATGTTCGGTATTGTAAGAGTCCCTAAAGACAACTTGTTGGTGATGGCAGCTGAGGTTGGCTGAGCATGTATGTTGAGGAGGATCAGTAACTGTGACGTTGTTGCCCCCAGGACCTGCGCAGGAACCAGAAGAGGATAGCGGAGCTTAACGCCACGATCCGCAAGCTGGAGGACAGGAACACGTTGCTCGTCGATGAACGAAATGAACTGGTGTGTGAGCTTTGCTCTGGCAGAGAGAGGAGGTAGAGAGCCATAAGGAAAGGCAGAGAGGGGAGGCTGAGAAGGATTTTTTTTATCCTAGTGTTAAGTAGTAATTTCACTGAAGTAACGTGAGTACAAAATCACAATGGAAGTTGAGGCACTGAGGCTTTGTAGGATTCTACATGAATGCTGCTGTTTCCTCCTTGACTTTTGAGCATAGAGCAGTGTGTGGTGAGACTTGTAAATGAAATAGGGTCTATAGTGTCTATCCAGTATTTGACCAGGCTGAGAATATTAAAGTACTGGGTCTAGGGAGTATGGACAACAGAGAATTGATCTCTTTGTCTGATTTTCTCCTCTACTGATACCTGTGTGTTGAATCACACTGGTTTTTTGACTTGTTCACATTCCTACTTCTGCGATTAAGGATGAGTGTGATAAGTTCAACTCGTTTTTTTTATTCCTGAGCTATAATTCTTAATGCACTCCTTTCATATCAGTTTAGCTGGCTTGGATCTCCTCAATGTTCTTGATGTCAAAATTGCAAAATAGTGTCTTATCAAGATTGCAAATTACAAGTATGTTCATGTCTCTCATGACAATTATTTATTACTATTATCAATCCAGTTGAAACGTGTCCGAGAAGCTGAGAAACAATGTAAACCTCTTCTGGAAAAGAACAAGTGCCTCACGAAGAGAAATGATGAACTTATGCAGTCTTTGCAGCGCATGGAAGATAAACTCAAAGCAGTCACTAAAGAAAATATAGAAATGGTTGGTACTGAAGAGCAAAATGGATGATCTATGTCTGTTTTGGTGGCCAAATCTTCATAGTGTATGCATGTGTTTATACACAGAGAGTATCTGTTGTATATAGAGTGCAATACTATTGCTAATATACAGTTGTGATTAGGTCTGTATTATTATAGACTTACATACTATAACTCTGTGTATTATGCATAGATGGGCAATATATTTAGGTGAATGCATAGTCACAGTCTTTAATTCTATCTCCAAATTTAGAATATTAAGTTTCAATTGCTTAAAAAAAAGAAGAAAAAAAAAAGGTTGCATTATTGAAGCGTGTCCTACTGTTCTATTTTGCATCTGGAACTCAAAAAGGAAGCTTTCAAGAGTGATGTTTTCAACCAGCATAATGTTCATCTTGCATGTATATATTCTTGTTAGAGCTGATGATGCAAACTTAAGTTCTGGTGTGGCACTGAGCACATACTTCTTTCCATAAAACATGTACATGATAGATGGATATGGGAAAGGGAGAATGGTGGTGTTTAAATTTGACTAGGGCTATAAATTTCACATGTAGGGGCTATATGAAGTGAGCTCAAAGCATTTATGTCTGCATATCCTTCAAGGGGGATTGCCCTGAGTATCAGTCAGCATCCAGGCCCCTACACATGCACTGATGTTGCTTTAGCATTAATCAACAGGGAGATGGATGTTCTGGGTTGCCAGATATGAGCTTCCCCTGCTAAGTTTGTCTGTGGGCCTTGTCCCTGGCTTGCAGCAGCCACTGTCCTGAGCAGGCTGAGTGCCCTGCAGTGGGAGCAACTTTCCTGGTGATTAGGCTGAGACGATCAGATTCACTTTCTTGTCTCATAGAAAAAAAGACTTTAGTGTTACAAGGTTAATCCACTTTAAGACTGCAATTCCCCCATGCCCAGAAGACAGATAAACTTATTGCAGGTGTCATGGGTCAGAGTTATTCTTCCACAGCAGTGGTAGTGCAGATCACAGTCCCCTGGGCTCTCTCAGAACAGAGAAGGGACTGGGGAATCTGCATGCATTAGGCATCAGTGGGCAGCACTGCTGGTGCATATCTGCACACACAGCATATATGTTCTAACTCAGCTCCCTGACATCTGCTCTTCATGCTATGGATGCCCAAATCATGAACCTTAGTGAGCTGTGTGTGGCTACAGTAATTCCCACAGGCTGTAGCCACCTCTTTTCCCACACATACTCAGGAGCAGGCAGGATATGGACTTGTAGTTAAAACAGATCTGTTACCACCACTTTTTGCCTTCCCTCCTGGTCTGACTGGGTGCTTGTCCTTCACATGAGTACAGCATGTCCATTTCCTCACTGTGTATGGTCATACACTGAGCATCAGTAAGCACGTGGGGTCATGGGAGTAGATACTATTTGCATACCCACTGGACAGGTTCAACTCTGTTTGCCACATCTGGGGGCATCTTGATGCATGGCCAGGGAAGAACTACAGTATGTGACCTTTAAGGGCTGCTGTAGAAGCTGTATTGACACACCATAGTTAGATAAAACTTTGTTGTTCTGGTTGAAGAACTCAGCCTTGCTGTGCTGCTTTATTGTTAAAAGGCACTGATGGGTATTAATAAAAATGGTTTAGCTGAAGCATATTAAAAGGGCTGTACGGCTTAAATGAGAGGTAATGTTTAATTTTTTAACTAAAAGATGGTCTTTTAGGTGCTGGATCTTATTTTATCTGTTTCTTTTTACCACAGAGAGAAAAAATAACATCACATCCCCCTTTAAAGAAGTTAAGATCTCTCAATGACCTGGATCAGGCCAATGAGGAACAAGAAACTGAATTCTTAAAGCTTCAGGTCATAGAACAGCAGAACATAATCGATGAGTTAACAAGGGTATGTCCAGAGCACCGGGAAATTAGGAATGATTGCTGTGTACTGTCCACCAGTGGTGGTATTTCTTCTTCTAACCAGAGGTCCAAAAGTTAATACTTTGCCTACTTTTAACATCTGCAGGTATTTAGATGTAGGTGTGCATGTGTGCAGTTTAACTGAATTTCTGGTGCATCATCAGCCTCTGCAGCTCAAAGCATAACACTGTGTGTGAACTGAGCTCCAGAAAGGAATGCAGACTAAGAACTGTGGAGCTTGGGAAGGTACCTACATGTTCACAAGGCATATTCTGTCATTTAATGCTGCAATTTGTTTGTCAGCTGACTTTGCATTATGATATTGAGGAGAAGGAGAAAGACTCCAAAACAGGCTGTTGTCTCTTCTGGGACATCACTGCCAGGAGTGGTGAGATCAACACTCCCATCATTTAATGACTTTGAGATAGAGGCAGCATCTCCTTGGCAGGGAGGACAGACAGCCCCTCATGCAAGGTCCAAACCAGTCCCATGCACAAGGTCTCACAGGGATTTTGGAGGGCAATCCCTCAGTTCCTGTTGTTTAACAGCTGCTCAAGGGCTTTCTTCAGGTGATTTTCAGCTGACACACATTCAGATTTGGATATGAATCCTCCCTTCCACCTGGAATCAGACTCCTGTTTGAGTGTATGCAGAGAGCCACTGGAAGTTCTATGATTTATTTCCTCTGTAGGTTTGGCCTTCTACAGCTGCAAAGAAGAGAAGAGAGAGTAATTTTTTAATCTTATTTTCCAGGACAGGGAGAAACTCATTCGTCGCAGGAAGCATAAAAGGAGCTCAAAGCCAATTAAGGTAAGAAGAAAAATTGTTTTCAGTTTACAAAATGCTAGTAGGCTCTGTAGGAAAACACACTTTAGCAATCAGATTACAGAGAGCTTTGTGGATTATAACAATCTGCTTTAATGATCAGGTTTATAAACACCTTAGTTACTTTGGGAGAGCTTTTTAAATCCACTCCGAAATTCGTTTAAGGGTGTGCAGCTATTTTACTTTCAGCAAAATGGGGCTTCCCCCCTCCCCCTGAAATAGCAATAATCACCCTTCCATCTGGTTTCTATAAATATTGGTCTCAAGGTCTGTTAGTCTGAGAGTTATTTACGTTTCAAGAGACCTTCCCACTGTTTTCCATGATCTATTTTTCACAGCACATATGGGCTAAAGCAAAATCCTTGTGCATCTCTACTCTTCAAGCAGAAGTTCCTGCCTGAGAAATTGAGTGTTGTTCTCTCCTGCTCGGTTCCACAGGCCTTTGTATCAGCCTGAATTGGGTTAAATCCAAAACTGGAATAATTTACAATGATTTTAGAGCTGAGTAGTCAGTAGTGGTTCAAATAGCTCCTTTATCAGCTAGATGTGAAGAATGACTTTGCAACACTCATGTCCCATCTCCAAAAAGCATAAATACTGGTTGCTTGCTTGCTCTTGGTCCTCCAAGGACATCCCTTAGTGCATCAGCATGTTCTGTGAAAGTAATGCAACACTGTCCTACACACGGGGAATTTCAGACCAGTAAATCCTAGACGTGTCATCACATTGTTTCTGTATGGGTTGTGAAGCAATACACAGTAGACACAACTGGGAGACAAGGATTGAAAAGTGTTTTCATCAGTAAACTTTATTTCTAAACCAGAGAGCATAACATCAGAGAATATGGCAATTATCTTCCCCTGACAACACAGTGAACAAAAATTATAATATATACAAAGGGTAATTGGCATCTTTGGTACATGTTTTTTGTGTGATCTGAATTCCAGGTTTAGAAGGTTTTAACCTGTCAGCAAGAGTGAAAAATGTTACAAAGCAGAAGTTCGTCTTAATTGCTCATAGATCAGTTTGTCTGCAGAATTATTCATAAGCCAAGTAGTTAAATGCTCAAATCTGTACCTGAAACCAAGCCTGCAGGGTCAAACATCTGTGCCTTCACAGGACACATCTGACCATTTTCGTTTGATTTAATTCAGGTGCTGAGACTGGTGATAGTGAAGTGTCAGACATACAACCAAACTGTGCAGTGTGAGCAATCTCTTGCAACATGTGCCGGTTACTGCAGTCCTGGAAAGATGTGATAAAAGCTCCTTCACGCTAGTTTTGTATGAGCACAGCTTTCACTCTCTTAGTCCAACAGCAATATCAGCGAGAGAAGCACCGAGACATTAAAAGTATCAGCAGTGTCCATGAGAGGAGACACTCTGCACACATTTCCAGCTCTCTGTGGTATTACCTTTGTGCACCAGTCTGCATGTTGATAGATGTCTTTTGAAGAGCTTTGTGGTTAACAAAACAATTCTCAGACAGATCCTCGGTTCGGGAAAGTTAATCAGCAAACTCATTCTCCACCAGCACAAGATCTAATCTTCAGTGTGGTTTGAGTTTGTTTGGATTTGGTAATTGCAGGGGAAGCCCATTGCTCATTTTTCATACCTTGTCTTTTAAGTAACAACAACTCTCCCCTGCCCCCCTCCAAAACTCAAGCTATGAGTTTCCAAGAAGGTTCAGAAATCATGTTTTTCCTTCTATAGAGACATGTGGTGGATACATTTTTTGGGTATGATGATGATTCCATGGACTCTGAAACATCCTCTGTGGCCTCATATAGAACAGACAGGACACCAGCAACCCCAGATGATGATCTGGATGAGGTAAGATCTGGATGAGGTAAGCAAATACAGGTTTTCATACTACGACTTCCAAAAAAAGTGGTCAGGCTCTAAAGAACACTTAGGTTTTTATAGTGCATATTGAGTGATAAGTATTTCATTAAGTTTGACCTTTATTTTGGTTACTCATATACCGAAATGCTGAGGGTTTCTTCCACAACCTGGTCCATAGAGTCTACAGCTATTACTACATTGCAATTTGAGGTTGTTCTTTTTCCTATCCCCCTTCAAGGAAACATTTCTTTCACCTTAAAGACATATAAATGCTATATAAACTCCCCATTCTTACTATTTCATATCCCAGCAAGCTCATTGTGATTCAAAAAGCTATTTGAATCAAGACTTGTAAACCAGCTACTCTGCTTAACAAATCCCACTTGCATTCTTTGCTCTGGCAGTGCTTTGCTGTCCCAGTGCTCAGACATGTCCCTTCCTATTCTTCAGGGTTTAGCAGCGGAAGAGTCAGAGCTGCGGTTTCGGCAGCTGACAAAGGAGTACCAGGCCCTGCAAAGAGCATATGCACTGCTGCAGGAGCAGACAGGAGGGGTCATAGATGCTGAAAGAGAAGCCAAGGTCAGTATTTGTTTGGGGATACCAGCATTTCGTTGCTCTCAGGACATACAAACCCCTGGAAGGGACGTACAGGGGAATGGACTACATACAACATCCCTGACACAGAGATCTCTCTTCACTCGTTTGCTGAGGGCATTTTTAAAGAGAGTGACTTTTAATCACTCAGTTCACAAGAGGCTGTCCTCCACCTGAACCTGAAAACTCTGCAGTTAGGCAGGTCTGCCAAAGCAGACAACTCTGCAGCCTGGCACAGAATCACAAGGTTTTCTCATCTTTTGCCTGCATATGATAGGGTTGCATTTTAAAGGTAAATGAAGACTTGTGGGATTTCACAAAAGCACACATTGCACCTACTTTAGGAACACCTGAATGTTTCTAACAGAGAAATGCAAATTGAATTCAAATTTTAGGTGATGCAGGCTACAGTAAACCTTCCAAGGCTAAAAATGTTGTGCCTTTAATAAAATTATAGAATCATTCAGGCTGAAAGGGACCTTAGGCAGTCTCCAGCCCAAACTCCTGCTCAAAGTAGTCAGCTGTGAGATCATACTAGTTTGTTGAGTCAGCTCTTGAAGACCCCCTCAGCAGCAGTAACTGCCTCTTCCCACTACCTGTTGCCACTGTCATCTACTAAGCACCTTTATTTTTAAATTCAGGGACTGCCCTTTACTAGGGTCTTTGAGCAGAGCACCCCAAGTACCTGAACTTGTGTTTTGCTGCTCTGATGCCAATTCATGGTAATAACAGGCTTGGGTGGGGAGCTGGGGCTGATCCACCACTGTGTTCCCTTGTGTCATCTGTGTGCCAGTCTGAGAGGTGGCACAAAACATCTGAGTTCGAACTGAGTTCGAATCTTTCTAATGGTTTCTCACTCAGTGGAACTGACAGCATGAACCCCATGAACCCAGGCCCTGCTGGTTTTGGTTTCCTTTTACTACCAGTCACAGTGCTGGGTTTGTTACTGTTTAATGCTGTGCCTGACTTCAACAGGCTCAGGAGCAGCTCCAAGCTGAAGTCCAGAGGTATAGAGCCAAAATAGAAGATCTGGAGAAAACTTTGGCACAGAAAGGACAGGTAAGTAATTATTGTGTAATTTTTTTTTCCTATTTTGTATCTTACCCGCTCTGCTTACAAAATACCTGGCACAGTTTCAGTATAAAGTTCCATGAGATGCAGTGTTGCTGGTCAGTAAACAGGCAGGTCTGGCAAAGTCAGAACTCTTGCTACAGCTTGGTAGACTAATATGTTGATCTGTAAGTGACAGTTTGTTCCTGTAGGATTTTAAAGCCTGAATATTGTGGCTCCAGTTGTCAATAAATGTGCCCGGCCTCGTGGAATTTGATTATTTTGTAACAGTACTGCTTCATCCAACAGGACTCACACTGGGTGGAAGACAAGCAGCTTTTCATTAAGAGGAACCAAGAACTTTTAGACAAGGTATGTTCCCAAGTTTTGCGTGTTCACTCTGGAGGGTTGTCTGGATCCTGTGAACCATCTCTAGGGTTTTGATTTTGCACAGCCTGTGCTACCTCAGCTACTACTCACCAAATGTTTAATGTTTCTTGTAACAGTCACAGAGATCCTGATTTTACGTATTTCTGTTAGATAGAGAAACTGGAAGCAGAAAACAACCGTCTGCAACAGGAGCTGCAGGATGCCCGAGACCAGAACGAGCTGCTGGAGTTCCGCAACCTTGAGCTGGAGGTGATGGATGGGCTCCTTACAGGAGAGCTGGTAGAAAATTAGAGTGCACTTGCACTGGACACCCACTTTAAGCAAGGTTTTAAGTGATTTACAAGTGATGTGGCAATAAAACAGCAACAAATCAGGCCCAGCACTGTTAATTGTGAGCTGAAGTATGGACAGGCCAGACCTCAAGCTCCCTCTTCACAGACTGCCCCTAATTAGAGATTCTTGTCATGCCAGCCAACCAAAACTTCACCTGCTCTAATATCCGCTATAAGCTGGTTTATTTTTCAGTTGTTCATTTCAGTTGCTGCCCAAGGCCAAACACATTTGCCACACAGAGCCCTTCCTGGGTCTCATAAATCAGTGCTGTGTGAGACTTTCCCCTTATTTATAGAAGTGACCCACAGTTCTACCTGACAGCTGTGTTTCCATGTGGCAGGGAGCTGGATTGATCAAGTGAATTACATGTTCATAAATTGAAAATGTATTTGAAAGTGAAGTTTCGTCTTCACTTCTGTGCTTGCCTGAATACCTGAAAGGGATAAGAAATACCATCATCAAATTTTTATTTGTCTTTGGTCCTTTAAAACTGGACAAATATTTGTAAATTTTAAGCAACAAAGATGTAGAAGTACCTAAGCTGATCAACTTTTTTGACCATATTGTTTTCCACAGATGTTAGAAAGTACAAGGTACCGGAATAGCAAATGTGTAATCTGTGTGTCCTAATGGTGTAAAGTCAAACACCTGTTTCTGAAGGGAGTGTTTACAACAACACATAGTTCTTCAAAGCTTCAGAAATCAAATCACTTGAGCTAGGTGACAGCCTTTCCACAGACAATTTGCAAATTGACATAATTTATCAAATAATCTCCTGAAAACAATTAGTTTGGGTTTAGGATCCTGTCCCTCTTGGCACATTTTTCAGACTAGGTCTAAATGTTTCTTCCTTCGACTTGTAAAATGAAGAGCGTGGCTTTGTGAAAACATGATGTAAACAGCAGCTGTGGCATTTTCTGTGTGCATTTATTTTAATATCTTCTTCTGGCATGTTTGCCAATTTGTTTGCAGGAAAGAGAGAGACGGTCCCCACCATTTAATCTCCAGATTCACCCATTCTCAGATGGTGTGAGTGCTCTACAGATCTACTGCATGAAGGAAGGGGTTAAGGTAGGTCAGTTTTATAAGTGTTTCTCCCTGCAGGGGTGGTGGGTGCTGCCCATATAACCCCTTACTAATAATGCCACTAAATTTCAAGCGTTTAAACTCAGTCTAATGTAAGAGTGTGGTGACTGACACAGTTCAGTTAGACTCAAAATTCTCACCGTAATGATAAAATCTGGTTCAAAGACAACCAAAATCAATGTGTGATGCATTTCCACAGGATAAAACAAAATGGCTGATTTCCACATGGTTCATAGGAGGGATGGATATTGCAACCATGGTGAAAGGTGCATGCCATGCCTTTACCTTATTGTCTCGTTGCAGGATGTCAGCATCCCAGACCTCATAAAGCAGTTAGACATCCTGGGTGATAATGGGGTAAGTTGAAATGGGAGATATTTTCCCTTTACAAGCTGCAAATTGTACAGTACAGTAAGTGATATCTGTAATTATGTCTGTTTTCTAAGATGCTTTTTAAATTATGCATCTTTTACGTCTGGTTTAGCAGACTGGGGAGAATGTCCAGAGGCCACTGATATTTGGAACTGGGCCTGACTGTGCTCTATTCACTCAGGAAAGCATATGAATTAGTTTGGCAGTCTGAGTCAACCACTCTTCCTCAGGACTAAGATTCCTCCAAACAGTTTCATAAATAGGCAATAATTATCAAATTCCCTGTGGCTTTCTAAGAGGGCATTGCTGCCCACATAAAAGAGATCATCCTGTATCTCTGGCCAACATTAGATATGTCTTAAGAGAGTGTACAAGATAAAAAACCCAAAGCATCATGATTGTCTATTCATGTGCTGGTGTAAATCAGCATTATTTTTACAAAAGCTTTAATAATGGAAACTCACCTTTGTAAAACTAGCAGGAAGACAAACAAATGGGTCTAATTTTAGTTTACATTTCTCATAAGATGCAATTTAATGAAGACATACAATTAATCCATATCATATGGAAGGGCAGAAGCAGTGGGCTCTGAATGTTTCGATGGGAATAGGATATTCAGCACTTCAGGGATCCTCTGAAAACTGTACACCTCGTCTGTAGGCTGGATTGTCCTTATTCATACAGGAAACTGCTGCCAATTTTCTCCTTTCCTCACTCTCTTGTCACAGAATTTAAGAAATGAAGAACAAGTGGCCATAATTCAGGCTTCCACCGTATTGTCCTTGGCAGAAAAGGTAAATTGTGTGCTTGCTTTTCTCAGGTGTTATCTAAAGCCTCATCTAACACATTTTATGCCCTGTCGTTGTCAATATTGTCAAACTTTCTAGCATTTAAAGTGATTCCCCAAATAAATTGTGCCAGCAGAGTCCCAAACACCTTGCTAAACCAGCAAAAATATCAAGCTCATCTGGCCCAAGCTGTGAAGTAGAGACAACTGCAAGTACAAAAAGAATATCAAACGAAACTTGAAATTGAAAACTGAATGAAAAACCATCAGACATTTAAGCCACAAGTAGATATAATTTGAGATTTCTAGGCCTGAGGTTTCTAAAGCTTCTGAAGGGATCTGTGCCCAAAATTTCATTGACAGTATGTGTTTTAAGTTCTGTGTTTTGGAAATGAAAAAGAAAGTGGGGTTAAAAGTAGGTTAAAATTGCTTTCTGAGGCTCAAGTGCAAAACAGTTTTGTCAACATGTGAGCTTCAAAGGACTCTAGTGAACAATTCCTCCTCTGCAAGCAGAGTTGCCATCTGGCCAGCTAAGCTATTTTTGAGAAGCTACAGCCTCACTGTGGGCCTTTATCCATGGGATGAAATGGGCTCCCTGCCCATCCAAGGACGTGTCCATCTTCCAGTGACAAGGCAGTGGTGACCCTCTTGCTGCTTCCCTGCCGAGTGCTGCCTGCAGACATCCTGGCTGCCTCTGTCACAGGAGGAGAACAGCCCCAGGATGAGCCCAGAACTAGCAATAGGTTACTAAAAACAGAGTAACAAGAAGCTGTAGATATCCCACTGCTCCTGTGCCTAGAAAACACAGCAGGTTACAGCTCTCCTTGTCTTCCCTCCAGTGGATCCAGCAGATTGAGGGAGCTGAAGCTGCTCTGCATCAGAAAATGATGGAACTGGAAAGTGATATGGTAAGAAAACTCTCCTTATTACACATTCTGGGGACACTGAGTGTGTCACACTTAGTTGATGTGCCAAAAGAGAAGTAGGAGAGTCTATTGGCAAATGCACTATGCAGCCTTTCTCTGATTATTGGTGAATCCATGAAATTGTTCCTAGTCTGGTTTACATGCCACAGCAGAATAACAGAAATAGTGAAAGTTTGAAAGCTTTCTCTCTCTTTCCATGAGGATGACTGTTTATTAATAAGTACAGAGGGCTCAAAGGTTGCTCAGTAATTTTCAGGGATGTAAGTGCCTGCACTCTTTGTCTCATAAGATTCACAGTCTAAACATCAGCTGTTGTATTGCATTTTATTCAGGACCAGTGAGAAACTAATGAATTATTGAATGAAAGCAAGCAGTGTTATGTTAAGTAAAGTTAGTACCTTATTAATAACTCTGCAGAGAGTCAGTTGAGAACCAGTCTCCTCATCCTGCTGAATCAGGTATCTGTAGATGATTTCATAAAACTTCCCGAAGTATTTGGAGTAACTAATTCATTTTTCTGTCCAAATTATCCTTCATTGTAGGAGCAATTTTGCAAAATAAAAGGTTATTTGGAGGAAGAATTAGACTACAGGAAACAAGCTCTTGACCAAGCATACATGGTATGTACAAAGGAAATTGTGCAGCACATACTGGACAGCCCTGCAATAGGACACAACTCTTGTTGAATCGGGAAGAGAGGTTTTTGCTTTTTTCTTAGCGTTGGGGGTTTTTTGTTTTGATTTTTTTCTCATTTTTTTATGTACTAGCATGCAATCTGCATGGCTTCAACACAACATCTTGCCTTTTCATGTCATAAAAAGGCAACATTTCCTGAAGTCTGGAACAGTTAAAGGCAGATATTGCTCATTAATGTCAGCTTGTCCAACTGGAGTTTTTTAGCACAATGGCTTGAAATTTTAGAATTGGTGAAATATTTTACACTTAAAATAGGTATGAAAATTCTATCAAACTCCATCTCTGTTAAGTGCATTAAAAAAAAGTAAGAGTACAGGATTTCAGTGAAAATTAGTATTAAAATATTTTAAAAATAAAAGTTCATATCCTTTTTCCAGAACACGGAACCGTTTTCTGAGTTCAGTTTTTCACATTTTTGCACAATTGAGCACAGGGACCACCTCTCATGCAGGGAATCTGCCACCAACCCCCCAGTTCCCAATGTGCTTTAAACCATGTTTCATCTCTAACTGGCTTTTGGTATTGCATCAACCAGAGGATCCAGGAGCTTGAGGCCACCTTGTACAATGCTTTGCAGCAAGAAACGGTGATAAAGTTTGGGGAACTACTCACTGAAAAACAGCAGGAAGAGCTGAGGACAGCAGTAGAAAAGCTAAGGCGTCAGATGCTGAGGAAGAGCAGAGAATATGATTGCCAGATTCTTCAGGAGAGGATGGAGCTGCTCCAGCAGGCTCATCAGGTAAGAAATGAACTACACACATGTATCTACTCAGCCTTGCTGTACAGGAACACAATCTGAGGTCAAATTTAGGCAAGCTCCAGGCCATGAGGGAGCCTGGCATCTAGCTTTTAGAATTGTTTCATGCTTTGTGTCTTTTCTGTGCACGCAAAGAGTATAACCATGATCTTACACTTTGCATCTCTTTAACAAAGGATTAATAAAAAAACAGATAATGTGAAATGAAACCACCATTGATATTGATTTCCAGCGTTTGAGAATCCATTTACATGTGTGCAGGATCGTATTTTGAGCAGTTGAACATGTGGTAAAGCTGTGGCTTGGCAGGGTGGGGGGATGGAGTCACAGTATGACACAAGATTATCCCTGCCACAGAAATGGATTTCTAGGCTTTTTGCACTTGGAACATTAAGTTTTTAGTTCAGTGGAACAGATTTACTGAGAAATTAAGGTAGATGCTTTCTTTCCTGATTTCCAGAGGATTCGAGATTTGGAAGACAAAACTGACATCCAAAAGAGACAAATTAAGGATCTGGAGGAGAAGGTTGGTTTTCTTATGCTTCTGAAGCAAGCTGATCAACTGTGGTTTGAAAGTAGGGACCCAGTGCTCTTGAACTGCATGACCTTTCTGTTCCACTCCATCAGCTGCAGCCACTGGTTGTGATTTACTGTCCTTTCTTTTCAGTCTGTGTCAGTTGATACAGACTTTAATATTACAATACTACATTACATTATTTAAATTGTTAATTAATTTAATCTTTGATAAATATTTTGTGTGTGTGTATGTGCATATATACATAGATATATTCCCAGGCTATTTCCAGCCACTGTTTTTTAATGCACTTAAAAATACTCCCCATCCTATTTTTGATTTCCAGCTTTGTGACTTAAGTCAACCCTTGGGGATTCATAGTAACAGTTACAGCTCAGGCTTTCAATATTGTGCCAGTTGTAATCCATCACTGGAATGAGTGGGATCTGTTTTCTAAGCCTGGGAGGTGGTATGGTACTTACAGAAGTAACTAGGGAAATACAGTGTTTTTGGAATGCATAGTTACTCTTAATTGTTCTGCTGAGTGCAAAAATAATTCTGATGCTTACAATGCCATTACCTTTAGTTTTTACACAATCTTCTTTTTCTTCTGCAGTTTCTATTTCTATTCTTGTTCTTCTCTCTTGCCTTTATTCTTTGGCCTTGATGTCAATGTGCCTCTTGGAAAGGTAAGACTGTTTTATTTATTTCCCCAAAGCTAGCACTTCTTGCAGAGAGCTGAGGATCACATCCTTGTGTGTTCTCGTGGATGTTTGGAGCCAGCGAATTCAGCAGGTTGTTGTCAATTTGTAATAGTTCACAACAGGGGGTTGTCCTGCTGCTGAGTTACTGGTGATACTGTGCTACTCAGAATTGTAAAAATAAAAGCTAACAGGAATTTCACAATATCACACAGCCAAGAGAATTGCAGGTGAAATTCAATGTTGATGTTCGCAAAGGGATGCAGATGGAAAACAGTTATAATAATCTCAACCATATACACACTGTGATGGGCTCTGAAGTGACACTCAGGACACAGGTCAGGAGGTTGTAACAGGCAGAGCTCTGTGTCCAGCAGTAGGAAGGATGCAAAGGAGGGGAAGGAAGAATGATGAGCTGCTGGGAGACAGAGAGATGGAAGGATTTTTCTGGCTCAGGAAGTCACACTGTTAAAAGGTGGTATTGGAGAGGTTTAGAAAATTTGTCACAGGATGGATGGATGGATGGATAGCTTGCTATCATTCACTGTCTCCTCAAGTACAAGCAATTATTGTGTGATAAGCTTAAAGGAAACAGAAATTGATAGATAAGGATACAGGGTTGTAAAGAAGGCTTTGTCACAGCATGTTTTGCAGCTGGAAGTTCAGAGTTCAAAAAGCAATGTGAAGATGGGGAAAGGGGAAATAAATCAAAGAACTGTAATGGTCCCATTTTTCCATCTGTGGCTAGCCACTTCCAGAACCGGGATGCTGGGATAGGACAATCTTTCTTTGATCCAGGATAACAGAAATAGAACACAGCCTAGAAAACATTATTTTAGTCTCAAGAACATGTAATGGGGGAGCAGAATTTTCTGATTTGGGGGCAGACCCATACCATTGAATTTCTCACTGTATCTCTTGGCTCTGGCTTCAACTATGTCAGTGAATAAATTCCTCTGCTTTGCACTTAAGGCAAGCCAAGAATACAGTTGTGTGAAAGATGTTCTTCCTTGTCCTTCCACTATTTGTACCAGCTCAGCCTTTGTTTCCAGGTGCAATTCAAGGTATTGATTACAATTAAGTGCCATGGGTCCAGGTCGGTGGGTTTTCCTTTTCCCTTTAAGGAAAAGCCCCTACTTTGTGCTTCGTTCCAGCCAGATCAAGGATTTCAGTTCTGTGCAGATGCAGACACAACTCTCAGTTATCCACATCAAATGGAATCTGCTGCCTCCTTGTCCAGCCAGACCTCAAAATGAATGTTTCCATGGGCTGAGGCACCAATATATGTGTAGGTTGGGCTGGATGGGGAACGAACGGTAGAAAAGAATCAGAGCAATGGA
This sequence comes from Corapipo altera, assembly GCF_003945725.1. Lineage (NCBI taxonomy): Eukaryota > Metazoa > Chordata > Aves > Passeriformes > Pipridae > Corapipo > Corapipo altera. The sequence goes on from NW_020884887.1 coordinate 3,964,768, forward strand.
CAGATCAGTGATCACAGCTCCTGTAAACAACAGCCAATATCATTATTGAGCTGCTGCTATTTAAAACATGCTGCCTCGATCCAGTGATCATTAAACAGATTAAGTTCTGACTGCATACTTAGTAATGTTCCTGCTGCAGGGTTTCTGGGAACCGTGACACAGCACAGCAGCTGCGAGATGTTTTGAGTGGCTGTGACTGGTGGAAATGTGACTTTACAATTTCTCACTTATTCACAGTGGGGAAAAAAAATCAGAAAGTCTTCTGAAACAGCCAAATTACGGACAGGGTAATATTAAGAAGCCAAAATTTTCACTGTACGCAGTAGCAGCAAATAGTTATACATGACTGTGTCTTCTGCTGTACCGCAGGATCAGGAGTCCAGAACAAGCAGTCAACCTAGGGGGAGATTCCTAATAAAAAAAATTCTTGGATTTAAGGTGCACCTTGAAAACTCACAGGAGCTGACAGTGACATTTGCAAGAACCTGTCTGCATGAGTTTTTTCCATTTGCCTGTAGTGTCATCCTTTTTCAGTTCCTGTCACAGCTACAATAATGTCCTTGTGCAGCATACGAGAAAAACCTGGGTAATAGGAGGTTCAGAGTTTGCTGTATATACATTTTGCACCTACATTTTCCACCTGTGTGGGTATGGAATTGGTTCTCTAGTGACTATTTGCCTCTTCTGGTACAGCTACAGAACTGGTAAGAAGCTTATACATCCTAGTTTTACCAGTACTGGTATTGGCTGTGGTGGAGTGAGAGTACTTCAAAAGAAAACCAGGGAGTACCTCAAAGGACAACATTGCTCAGTTTAGGTCACCTTGATTAAAAATGTATTCATGACATTCAACTGCTGAACAGTTTTTCCTAATCCTGTCTCTTTTAAGATGAAGCATGCAGTGAAGCCTTTGCAGTAGAGCATGCATCCTGAGAAATAACAATTAAAATTTTCATTAGTGTTAGAACTCATCAGGAAATCTTGTCTTCCTGATTTTTAAATGGTTATTAGTTTTGAAAATAACTTTTTTTTTTCTGAAGCTTAAAAAAACCATCAGTGGTAGATACAACTGACAAAAACATTCACAAAAATGCGTAAAAATCTTTTCATTAGAATATTTTTCATTAGAAAAGAAAAATATGATTCACATGAAAAATTTAATTCTACTGTAATTTAGAATACAAAATCCCTACTCCTGGGAAAAAATGCCAGTGTGTACTTCCTGGGACTGTCTGCATGGTTTGGTATGCCAGCACAGAGGAGAAAGGAAGGCATGCTGAGAATTACAGACCCTCTAGACAAGAAAATTGGCTTTTCAGGAACTGCAATTATATAGCAATATCTTCTGAAATAGGCATTTCTCAAAACAGAAAATAAAATCTCCTATTATTCTGACATTGGAATTCCAGTAATGCTGATTAATCTTTTGTCCTGGAGCCTATGAAAATATCTCTAGTGCCTTGTAACATTTCAATGTCTGCATACAAAGAAAAAATGTGTTTGAGCAGCCTCACAATGAGCTCTGCAATGTACTCGAAGGCAGACTGCATTCTTCTTTGCAGAGCAGCCATTCCTTCCCTCTTCTCAAAGCAGGAAGGGGGGAACCAAGAATAGAAAAGGAGAAGAATCAAGACCATCTCAAATAGACCACCACCTCCACATTTGCTAACATTTATGTCCTTTTGGCCTAATTTGAGGGGAGGTATTGGCTGATTAGAAAAGCTGATGAGGTGTTTAAGGTCAGAACTCCACATTTCTCCTAAAATTCTGGCAGATTTGCTGTTATTCACTTGCAGTCATTTTCCCTCAGGGGCTGCTGGGTCCCATCCAGCTCTCGCTCTCCCCTGAGCTGATCCACCTCTCTGGCACGTTCCTTGAGCAGGGCTAGTAGTGAAAGGCAACATAAGCCTTTCTCTGCTGTCTTTAGGGCTGACAGGACTGTCCCAGCTACAGCACTGACTGCTGTCATTGCAGGGGGTTTACATGGATCCCTTAGGGATGTGTCAAACTTCCCTCCCTGCACCACACCCTGCCCCCCAGCCCAGCCCAATCTCCTTCAGTGGGTTTTCCACTTGTTTTACACAGCATCTAAGGTTCAGCAGGCGTAAATCCCTTTGGTGTCACTTTGGTGAGCCCAGGAAGGCTGCTCTGACTGCAGTGCCAAGATGAGTTTCACTCCTGGAATTCACTGTTGCTCCATAGTGGCTGGTCCGGGGGGCACATGGGGGTCTAGTTCCCCATAGAGAGGACAGGAAGCATCAGCGAGAGCTGAAATGTGGTTTACAGCCCCAGAGAGCCTGCTGTTGGGTTGTGCTACTCCTAAGACCACAAAGGAGATGAAGGATTCTTTTGAATATTTGGCTTTATGAATGCCAGGTAGGAATCAAGAAGACATGTTAGGGTGAGCTGAGTGACCGGGGAAGGAGCCGTGACAGCGGTGGAGATACAGTGACTTAGAGAAAGGGACATTGGCAATGAAAGTGGAAAAATCTTATGGGTGAGGTGTGTGTGTGGGATACATAAACTCAATGCTTTTCCAGAGGATCTGCACTGCTGTGAACTCCCTTGAACTGTAAGAGCTGCAGCAGGCCCAGCATCACAGCACGCATGATACCTGTAGAGTGTTTTACCAAGGCCAGGCACTCCACAGGTCCAAAGCATCAAGTCTTGTAGCAGTTCCTCAAAAACAAGGCAATGGTAAGCTCCTCGTCCCCTGCCTTCACCCCTCCGTTTTCCTCCACGGGATTCTTTCCCCTCACTACCTGAGGGAAAATCTCCAGACAGAAGCAATTTGGGAATGGAGTTGGCAAGATTGAGAGGGGTTTTAATAACATCATATTTTCTGAGGCTGGAATACATGGAATCAGAGAGAATAACTAACATTGATTTGTGTTTCCCACTCACGTTAAAAACCTGCCTACCCAGGTGACAAACTCAGCAAAGGTGAGAATGGCATGGGGAGAGTGCCATCAGCATTTCTTCTTATTACAACTACTGAAGTATATTTCTTTATATCCACTGGATGCAAGTGAACTGTGTTACCCTTATCGTAAGGGACTTCAAACAAACAAACAAACAAAAAGCTCAACTCCTCCTTGAAATGCACCTAGGGAGCCACTTGGTGGTGAAAGGTCTTTGGTTTTGTTCATGCCTTGGTGCAGTTTATTCTTTATGGACCTTTTCACCAGGTGAGAGAAAACTGCAGTGCAGTCACAGATTATACTTTCTGGTTTCTTTCTTGCCCAGAGTGAACACAGCACTCACTGCTGAACTGAGATAACAAGGGACAAGCATGGAGGAAACCATGTGCAGCAGTATACTGTATGCAGACCAGAAGCTCTCTAATTCCTGTTTATGTGGGATTTTCCTACCTGCATTCTCTCTGTGTTTGTGAACTTACACATTCACTTATTTGTGATCACATAAGGAAGTGCGGTCTGTGTGGATTTTGCACCCAGTGAATTTTACTATGTAGGCTTGAATGCTGAGAGAACAAAGAGAAAATGATGCCCTTTTTTCCCTAGGTGCAAACCTGAGAACTGAAGTTCTTTTCCATAGGGAAAGCCATAGGGAAGGCTTCCTTGGGACAGCAGCATTCTGTGTTTGCCTCAGTGCTGTATTAGCCAAAATTCTGGGCTTGCCCTGACACCACAAGGGTATTGCTTGCTGCCATGTCTCCTGTCAGGGGTGAATTTTGGGCAGCTTTGGTTCAAGAGTCATTGAACTTGTGCATAACTATTCATCTGAAGATGCCTATGGAGACTTTTATGGACCAGAGGGCTGGACTTTGAGGGGTTTAAATGGACAAGCTTAGCAAAATACCCGGAATTTTCACAAATGCTTTTCATACAGACAAACAAAACCAGTTTAACACTGGTAGCTGTAAGATCAGACCTTTTCAGCTTCCTGATTGATAGATTGCATCTTGGCAGCTGGGATAGGTAGGTAGAGGAACTTACCACTTACCTGATACAGGTTTTCTTTTTTTTTTTTCTTTTTTATTTTTAGAGTGCCCGACCACCCAGATAAGTCCTTATAAAGGCAAATGCTTCCATCCCCTGATGAAGAGAATATTGTTTACACCTATTTTAAAAAGTATAAAAATGAACAACCTGTAGCCAAGACTGCAACCACCTTGTATTTTAAAGCCATCACTCAAAATTTGTTACCTGACAGTTCCTGTCTAAAGCTATGATATATGCTGCATCTAATGAAATTCTATATGTTGAAATTACAAAAGGGGAAGAAAAACAAACTGTGAACCTACATCACCTGGGAAGAACTTAAAGGGAAGGAACCACTTTCAGCTGATCAAGTCAGTGTGTCTTGGGCATGGAACCAAAGTTACAACAGAAAAATCTATCCCTGCTGTGCAGGGCAATCATTTAAATGTCACCCTGTCATCCCACAAATGGATCAAAAGTGAACAGGACAGAGCAGGAGAAACTCGAGCCGTGGGGAGATGGTGACAACCAAGCGCTCGGCTTGAACTGTGCGGCTTTCTCACTGCAGGGACTCCTGCTCTCCCTCTTTGGTTTTAACCTCAGGAACAAATGACAGCTGCAATGTGGGAGGAAGAAAGGAAAATAAACCGGTCTGGGTTATTGCAGGATGGGCAGGACAGGTCACCACGTTTTATGCTTGAGATTGTAACACAGCACCACCCGCCTTGGCCAAGGAAGGGGAGAAGAGGGTGTGTGGTGTAAGGAGGGTTTCTGACAGAGTTGAAGCCTTATCTCTCTTCACTGTCCCTCCATGAAGAACAGCCTGTCTATTATCAGATACTTTTCATATTCTTTAAAGACTGCCATTGAGATAATAATGACTATACTTGGTTTTGCTATTGAATAACCACTGAGGATCACTGGATTGGACCTACAGAGTAGCTTCTGAGAAAGAAAACAAATGTTGGAGGATGGGGGGGGTGGCGGGGGAAGCCCATTTGACATGATCCACAAAGCATCAGCTTCCAACTGTTTTGTCCTGGCTTGGAACAAATATTTTGGTTCAGCTTGTCTACTGACTTTGTTAGCTGGCTACCTGATCAATGACACATAAACCAAAAATGGGGAAAAGCTGAGTGAACACAGCCTTATTACAAGTAAGAGGTATTGCTAGTCTGTTTAGATTTTTCCACTGTTAAGAGCAGGTAAAAGCAGTTTGCATTTCAAAGCGTTACTTACCTCTCTAATCACAAAGCCTGGAACCCGGCCCTGGTGCCTCCCTGAGGGTCACAGGTCCACGCCCCCAGAACTCTATAAAAACGACCCTGAGAAGCATCACCCTGCAGCAAACACTGCGAGGGTCCCGTGCCGCGGGGAGCAGCACAGCCAGCTGCACCCACCCTCCCTTCCCTCACTGCTGGGCTGACAGTGCACATCTCTGTGCCTCGGCTTTCATTTTCCTGGGAATGGAGTCGTGCCTGGGCAGACTTCGGGCTCCTGTGGCAAGGCTGTGTCTTCCACGATGGAGCCTTAATTTTAACTGGGAGAAGTGGATGTCTGTACTACAAACTAGAAAATTAAGGGCCAGAATACAGCCTGTGCATTACCTACACCTTCAAAACAGGGCTCACATGTACCAACATCTTACGCACACAGACGGCTCATCAAAAAGTGCTTTTCAAAGAGCTTCTCCTTTGTTTGCCTGTTTACTTTTACATATGAAGCTTCTGAGGCACAAAGCAGTGAAGTCACTTGCCACAGCAACTCGTCAGGTCAAGAGCAGTTCTGTGGCCTTAGCAGGGAGGAAGTTCTCTAGTATCAAGGGTGCCAGCCCCTCACAGATATCTTTTTTTCTTGGCCAGAATAGCTTTTAATCAGTAATGTCCATTCACCCAACTGCATAGCAATGCTGGGCTCAGTTTCTCCACAGACTGCTTACATCCTCATTTCTTGAATGCCAGCATATTGTGTTAAGCCTTCCATCAAATGTTAGAAGCTATTAGCAAGTGATTTTGTTTCCCCTGCTCCTTAAAATTGATTTAAATTATAGAATGACCACGTCTTCTTGAAGCACTCTGGTTCAGCCAAGGGGTTCACTGAGTTCTGCACTGAGTTCTGCTGTATGTTTGTTGGTTCATTGTTTTAAAAGACAGGCTTGTAGGCATATATGTTACACAACTGCAGGTACGTTGCATGCTCTTTGTTCAAATTCCTTTTCCTCAGCAGAAGACTCTGTGGATCAGGTTGACCCAAATGTACACGTGCTTTCCATGAGCCAGCAGTTCAGTCCTGAAGTTCTGGAGCCAGGGGAAGTCTTGTCCCACTCCTGTGGCAGCTGGAGATCACTAGCAGCTTTACAACAGCTTGATAGCTACAAAAAAGGGGGTGTGTGTCTCATTGGCTAGTCGTTCTTCTCCCCTCACTCTTTTCTCCCCTCTTGCAGCACCACTTAATTTCACACCATTAGGCTGCTTTCCTCAGCATTAGGGCTGGCAGTTAAAGCACTGAGCTCTTCTTGCAGAAGAATGAGCAGCACATGGTTTCAATGACAGTGCAATAACTTCCACCACTGGTTTGGCTAAAGAAAAAAAAAAGGGACTGGAAACATTTATTTCAGGCAATCATAGGGAAGGTTTATGGCACAGATAGAAACAAACTGACTGATCTTGTGGCAGGCTTCATCATTTAGACTCTCTGAGCCTTGTTGTCTTATTTAATTTCTCTTTTTTACCCCATTTGCCCTCCCTTACTCCTGTGTGTACACATGTGCCTGCAGGTGCTCTATTCCCAAGGGCTCAGGGTGGGGTGGTGGTCTGGCCACAGCAGACCTGGGTCTGCAAACCTTTCAAAGATTGCTGTTCCCTCCATGGAGCTGAACCAGCTGCTTTACTCCCCCTGCAGCGTAACACATGCCATGCCTAAAACACACTTGCTGATATGAGTTAATACAAAAGTCCTGCTATCAGCTAGATCTAAATGAGTTTGATGTTTGTGTATATATATATACATGTATCTATATATAGTGTATATGTACATATATATACATATATATGCATATACCTATCTATTCCCTGTTGTATATAGAAATCGTTGCTATAGCTGATGAAAGTATACTTCAATCTAGGTATGGGGAACTGAATCTAGACTTGTTTAGCTGCCCCAGCTGGTACACTCCTCCAGTTTTAGTTCACATCTCATGGGCAACTAGTTTTTTGATCCTTTTTCTGGACCCTTCTCTGTCCTGGGACTGTTAATCCTGGGTTTTCTGCTGTTCCTGATATTCATTGAAGCAAAGGATTGAGAATCCCCCCTCAGATTAGTCACTGCAGCCAACCTCCCCTCCCCAAAACCAACCAGCAAAATAAAAATCAATTTACTGCAGCCTTTGAGGACAGCAAATACAGCCCTGGATCCCTCCCATCCGTCCCTGTTCAGGAGTACCAGCACTCCAGGCTCTCTGTCCTGCTGAGGCAGGAGGTGAGCCACAGAAGGTAGTGCACATCAGCTTGACCACAATTTGACTTGCTGCTTTTTCTCCACTGACCAAGTTGGGAGATTTTGAAGACAGTTTCAGTTTAAGCTCTTCAGATGAGGGCCTGGTCAGGCGAGATGAATTTAGGCTGTTAGGGTTGCAGAAGGACATGGCTCTTTTTGCAGTGCTGTCAGCCTGGCTCACAGCTCCATCCTCTCTTACTGATGTGCCTGGGGGGTCATGGAGACTTTTCTGTAGGTGTTCTTCATCTTCCAACCCCCTGCCCTCATCTCAGTGGGAAACATCCTCTGAACCCCACTGCTTTCCGTTCCGTGGCATCCCAAGAGGACTGCCCAGGCCAGGCTCTCCTGGCTGGGGCAGGGCTCAGACAACAGACACACAGCTGCTGGTGATCCAAAGGGTTTTCTCTTCCCCTGCCCTCCCTCACATCAGCACCTCTGTGGTTTTATATATAGTTTTTTGTTCCCAATTTTTTTGGTGTCTATTCCAGAACAAAATTGTAAATGACTTGGCAGAATGACCCTTTGATAAACACTGGACATGTATCTGTACTATATGTATTAACGTGTAGGAGAGAATCCTTATTGTATGTAAAGTTTTATGAATGGTTATTTTTTAATTTATGTATTTAATATAGGATTCAATGACCTCTGGTGTTTTAGTTTGTATAAAAAATAAAACAGCAGCATTTTTAAAAAAAATAATAAAAAAAAAATCACTTTACATTCACGGAGATACTCGGCATCTGTCTGGAATCTGTTCAGAGGAATCACTGTAAAGCTGAGCTGTGGGAGCACAGGCTGGGGCCCGGCTGGGGCGGGGGCTGTGACACGGCATGGGGTGGGGTGGGGCGGTACATTGGGGTGGGCGTTCATCGGGATGGGGGTTCATTGGACTGGGGAGTACAGCGGGATGGGGGTTCATTGGATTGGGGTGTACATCGGGATGGGGGTGCTTCGGGATGGGGGTTCATCGGTTAAAGCGTTAGCGAGGTCCCGGGGGGATCAGTGGGAAGGGGGGCACAGGTAGCGGTCCCGGCAGGGGCCATGGGTGGATTTATTGCTTTTTGCCGGGCCTGAGCAGAAACCAAAACACAACGGAAAGCTGCTGCCTCCCTTTACTGGAGCTCGGGGAGCGGGGTCCGGGGTCCTTCGAGTTTGTGAAAAGTTTGTCCCAGTTTGTGAAAGAAGCCGCCGATTGCGGGGCGGGGCCGGAGAGGGGCGGGGCCGGGTGTTGTGCTGGGGGCGGGGCCGGAGAGGGGCGGGGCCGGGGTGTGCTGGGGCGGGGCCGGGCCGGGGGCGGGGCCGCCGAGCCGCTCTCCCCGCGCGCCGCCAGGGGGCAGCACCGGGACAGCGGGAGCGGCAACGGCGGCTCGGGAAGGGCTCGATGTCCTGGGAGTGACCTGGGAGTGACCTGGGAGTGACCACTGACCTGGGAGTGACCACTGAGTGACCTGGGAGTGA
>NW_020884887.1:3973677-3987414 GCF_003945725.1 Corapipo altera
GGGAGTGACCACTGACCTGGGAGTGACCACTGACCTGGGAGTGACCAATGAGTGGGAGTGACCAGTGACCCTGGGAATGACCAATGAGTGACCTGGAAGTGACCACTGATCTGGGAGTGACCACTGACCTGGGAGTGACCAATGAATGACCAATGACCTTTGAGTGACCAGTGAGTGACCAATGAATGACCTGGGAGTGACCAATGACCTGAGAGACCACTGACCTGGGAGTCACCAGTGACCTGGGAGTGACCAGTGAATGACCAGTGACCTGAGCAACCAATGACCTGGGAGAGACCGATGAGTGACCAATGACCTGGGAGAGACCAGTAACCTGTGAGTGACCAATAACCCTAAGAGTGCCCAGTGACTCCAGGAGTGACCTATAACCCCTGGGATTGACTAATAACCCCTGAGAGTGACCAAAGACCCCAGGAGTGACTTGTAACCCCCAGGACTGACCAATAACCCCTGGGACTGACCAGTAACCCCAGGAGTGACCAATAACCTCTGGTTCCCAAGAACTGCAGCTCATATCTTTAAAGTGTTCTTAGAAGACTGAAACACATAAATGGGTTCAAACCACAGAAACTTGGATCTAGATTTATTTCTCTGCTATTACAGAGTTCAAACATGCTCATCTCCATCTCCCTTGCACAATAACCTTCAAATAATGAATGACGCAAAGAACTTGAGCCAAGCAGTCTTACTTCCTTTGACAGTAAAAAAATGTAAGGGCCATTTAATATTAAAATGCACTGATTTAAAGATAATAGATATGCAGTGTAAAATAGATGTGCACCATAGGGCCCATGGGACAAGCTCAGCTCAGAAGGACTTTGTGGATCTTCCCTGGATGAGGCTGTGGGGTGCAGCTCCTGTGCCCCTACAAACATCTCTTCTGCAACAGTTGCTCAGTGACCAGACCAGGAGACATTCAGACTTTTAAAAACCTGCAATAAAATTAGAAATGTGTTTCAGGCAAGGTGCTGAAAATGGGACTCAGATCAGTAGGGGTGTAGAAAAGCTCCTGGATGAGCTTCCAGCCTGAAGACCTGCTCCTGTACCAGGAGAACTTTGCTGACGGAATGAAGAGACAGTGCAAGGAAACCAGCATCCTGCACAGATACAGCTGGGAATGGTAAGCCTAGGTGTCAACATCTCTTATGCCTGACTCCTGTGTATACATGGAAGCATGGCCACCCAAGGGATCATTTTTATAAGTGATAATAAAAAGAACTTTAATAATAAGAACTTTAACAAAAAGAACTCTGTGGGAGATTTCGGGTCCAGAATGCTCTGGGTGTTCCTCTGGGACAGCTGCAAGGTGTCTTCAGCTACAATACAAAAAAAGCATGGGACGATACCAGGGAGTCCCAGACTGTCCTGGGACAAGCCATGGGCAAGCCCGGGGTGAGCCTGTCCCTGTCCCACGACAGGAGGTCAGCCTGCCCCAGGCAGGGTGTATGGTGGCAGGGTGAGCCCCAGGCTGCAGCTGTGTGGGACACCCTTGAGACACCTCCAGTTTGTGCAGTGGTTTATCACTGAACAGGCTTTGGAGGGTGAAGGACTGAGCCCTGTCCCAGACTGTGCCTCTGCCAGGGCAGGCACGGCCAGTGCTGATGGCTTGTGTGAAGTCTGGCAGCGTGTTAGAAGGTCTCTGGGTTCTCTCTGCAGCCTGTTTGGAAGGCAAAAGTTTTCCATTGTTTGAGAGATTGTCTAAACATAGTAAAAACCCTAATAACTGGCAGTGTGCCATATGCTTTGTGTTGAGGGGGGCTGAGTCTCTGAAGATGGCAGAAATATACATTCCAAAGTCCCATTCCTGCCTGGGACAGAGGTGCATCCCACAGTTTGTGCCACACTGACAAGAGGCCATTGTGCAGTGTCTGTTCCAGCGCCTGGACAGCAAGAGACAGCCATGAACAAGCTGCTTTGCACAACAAAGAAAATTCTGTGAAAACCATTTTAGAAGCCTGAAACAGGACTGAGACTTGAGATATAATGATTTCAGTGTGTACAACAGATGGAGACTTTAGAGCATGGAGCCACTAATCTATGGATTACAGACTCCCTAATTATAGACCAACACTTACCATTTATGAGAGAGAGGCACTTCCACTGAGGGAGAGATCTTGCAGGTCAGTGCTCAACAATTGAATGCCATGTTAGGGATAACTAGGGAAGGAACACAGACTGGAAAATTTCACTGCACCAACTTCTTGCTCATTTGTATATTGGAATATCTTGCATTCAGTTCTGGTCTACTGCAGATCTTGAAACTGGGACATGTCCGGAGGCCTGGCATGTGCACTCAAAGGCAGGACCCCAGATATATGGATCAGGACCCCAGCTGCATAGAACAGGACCCCAGACACATGGAGCAGGACCCCAGCTGCACAGAGTAGGCTCCTCCACACCAGGCACTCCCTTGAGGACAAACCAGCTGTCAGTCAGTCACATTTCTCAACACAAAGAGGGGAACCTCTATAAACCAGTCACAGATCTTCAGCACCTCTGAATGTGAACCTCAACATTGTCCATAATACTAATCCCAGTACGGTCCCATCTTACTGAGTCCCGGCCTTGGAGCAGATGGAAACACATTATTCCTGCTCCTTTGTGCCTACTTCTGTTCCAGTCAGTTGTATAACAAACCATACACTGAGATTTACAGAGCCCACAAAACTGGACCCTGGTGTTACCTCTAGCACTGGGATCTGTTCTCTAACTGATACTTTGAGCCCTGGGACACAAGAACTAAAGCAATCAGCAACCAAGCAGGTGATCCCACTGTCACTGGCATGGGCCAAACAAGGGTCATCTATAAACTAAGGTAAACAGCTGTTTTATTCCAGATCCCTAACCCAAAGAACAATCCTGTCAACCTGTCCCTGTGTTGTTTGTTGTTTCCAGATTTAGCTACATGATAATGGCTGGGAGAGAAAACAGCTTTGGCATTGATGAACCTGGGATGCCTGCCTAGAGCCAGCAGAGCTTTGAGTCCACAGCCCTAACCAAGACCCCATCACCAACCCTGCTTCCTGTCATACCTAAATTAATGATACCTCTTTTATTTACTTCTGGCCTTACCCTATGCCAACCTACCTTGTAAAATGCAGACATTAACCTAATGCTGAAGTTGCCCAAATTCCTCAACTACCTCAGACACAGGAAAAACACCCATATTTGAGCCACAAGAGTCTAGCAGGAGCAGGAAATTCAACCTCCAGTCATAAATTTGAAGGCCTTTTCCAACCTAAATGATTGTGTGACTGTGACTTGAGGACACCTCTTACCCATGGAAGTGTAAGGCAATGGCAGAGATTAGTAATGAAAACCTGGGATCTGGCCAGATGCAGTCATCAAATATGTTTTCAGTGCCTCCAGCCCAAACTGCTGACTGAAGCAGTGGTGATGGACCTCCCATGTGAGCTCTGGGCTGCTGGGAGGGCAGTCACCCTTGTGCCACCGTGGCAGCACCCGCAGCAAACCCGTGCCCCAGGGCCCCGTGTGAGGTCGTTCCCTGCCCTGTGTGTGAACATGGGCAGGCAGGGCAGGACCCACCAGCTCCTATGGCTGTGGGTGCCATGTGTGGCACAACCAGGGAAGCAAACCCAGCCAGTAAAGCTCTGTCCCCGAGTGAGACACACTGTGTGGTGAGCTGGGGCACGGGCATCAGGGCCTGCTCTCCACCGTGAGTGCCTGCGCTGGGAACCTCTGTGGAGGGACACTGGGATGAGCCAGCAGCAGAGGAGTGAGTTCACAACCAGGGTAGACACCAGTTTCCTTCCCAGACAGCCACACACCATGACCTAACTGCTGTAGAATGCCTGCAAGAGGCAGGTGTGCAGCCTGGTACCCACCCACAGCAGACATCTGTGCAGGGAAAGTTGCCTCCCATGGAGGACATCTGATCCTTTGCATGAACTAACATTGTTCTGAAATGCTTCAACTACACCCCAGCCCAGGTTTGGCTGCCTGTCCGTGCTCACAGACAGCAGATCTCTGTGTGCTTTCTGCTGTGGCTCCATTCACGCTCTAACGAAGTTACACCCACGGGTCAGTGTCTTCATGGCCCAGCCCCACATCTGCTGAGGAGCAGCTGCTGATTCTCAGGTGCTTCAAATGCTCAGGTCTTGAGCAGACCATTTCCTTTAATAACAATCTGAGATAAAAAATGCAGTCAGGATCAAGTAATAGTGGCTCATTAGTTCTGATTTCCTTATAACAGCCTAATTAGGTTATGTGCATTCAGAGATCTGAATGGAACTGGAAATCCTTTGTTTGTACATTCTTTGTATGTTTTCAACCATCCCAGAAGTTAAGTCATGTTAACCTGACACAAAACATACTTTACAAAACAAGATTATTATTCTGCTTTGCATGGTCCAGGGGAAATATAATGAGCTTCATTTCCTGGAGACAGATAAAGGAGGTCTGAGAGCTGGCAGAAGACAACATTTTTCAACAGCAGTTTCCAAGTTAGAGATCTGAACTCCTGTCCAGGCATGCAGAGAATACAACTGGATGTTTTTTAGGATTAATGGAGAAGCTACACTGAAAAAGAAGGAGGGAAAATGGCAGATTTGGAAGTGCTCAGCACACAGGAAAATCAGTCTATTTTCATTAGGCATCTAAAATAGAATTTTATGAATGGAAGCCAAGTAAATTCTACAGGATCATTCTGACAAGTAGTACTGGCTGCAGTTATCTTTTAGGTCCTGAGTTTGCAAGCTGTGATACTCTCTCTAATTTAAAACCATGGAAACATTCTAATCTACAAAAATAGCATTAATCATGAGCATAGAATACATGAAACAGTTTTTGAGGATGACAACCACGGTATCTTAGAACCACAGTAACTCTCTCAGTCAGCATGTTTTAGGGCTTTCCTTGCCATGTTCTCAGCAACACTTCCTCAGCTGCAGTCCACCCAGTGATGCCTGCACTGTCCCCACACTCCACTCCAGGTTGTGCCGTAGCTGCCCTTGTTGCTAGAGCTCTGCAGGGAAAATGTGAACCCCTTTGGTCCTTTCTTCTTTGTTGTGGAAAGTGCTTTGCAATCTTCAAAGGAAAAATGTGTGTTAGAAACTATTACAGTGCAAGTCTGAGTAGAGAAACTGCAGTTTCAAACAAAGGAAAGTACAAAAAAAGTACAGAAAAGGTACACACTCCTTAGCAGGGTTAAGGCACACACATTTCATGTATATAAGACAAGCCAGAGGAGAGCAGAAGGCAGCTGTATGAGCTGGAGTTCAGTCCCCCTGAGCCATTAGGGCTCCCCCCGAGCCCAGAAGTGATGCTGGGAAAGCTCTCTCTGTAAACTTCCTCATCCAGAACCAACACACACTCCCAAACCAGACTCTTGGTTTTGGACACATACAGAAAGCATTGGTGCTAAACTTGCCCTGTCACTTCAGAGAATGAAGAAAGAATGGCAAAATCTGCCAAGTATTACAGGAAAAAGACAACAACCTATAGTAGTTTGGATTCTTTTGCCTATGAAACAGGGAACTTTTGAAGTGTCCAGTTCCCCAGTCCCAGGTAAGCCAGCCAGTACAGTTGCAGTTGCTTAACTGATAGGGGCTGTGAAAAGAATTCAAGTATTCTGACTTGGCAGGAAAGACAAGCCTGTGTTTTCACATTCTCAACACAGAAACTTCCAAAGGTTACCATGGCATCTGTAACTTGGATTTTTATCAGCTAGCCTAGTCACTGAAAGAAGGATTTGAATACTCTGATGATGGACAGCCACTTAGTCTAAACCTGTAAGAACAAACCATGGATATGGTACCTAACACTGTCTGATCACCTGCACATATCAGTGTGTAACACACACAGGTCCTCACTTCTGTATCACAGTGTCAGAAATAATGGAAAGGTAAATCACTAACAGTTAATGCAAAAGTAACCTGCCACCTTCTTATCCATGTTCTATCACGAGAAATATGTAGCAATGGAACAAGTACAGGGAAAAGGAAAATAATTTTAGCTCCACATACTGCAAGTGGTTCATTTGGCAGTTATGGGTCTGAAATTCTTAAAATACTCTGTGTTTTATGGATGCACGAAAACTGTATTGCAGTTAAGGCATTAGCACATCTGGGTTGCAGACTGATTTCAACTTCAGGCATTCAAAGTTTATCATGAGCAGATACAACATTCATATGCTTTTGTGGGGAAATGACTAACAAGCTGCCTTTTCCCAACCCCAAACACCTCACAGTGTTAGAAAGTTCACAGCAATTGATGCTGATAACTCACCCGTGCTCTGTAAAATGCTGCAATTTGACCTTGGGTTCCAGCCTCTCCAGCAAGAAAGCATCTGGCTCTTTATCAGTTCATCTCTCTCTTTGGTCTTTATTTTTTTCATATTTAGTAAAATTCATAGAGTGGTGACACTCAGCACAATGGAATTTTGTGGTGCACAATCCCCTGTTAGACAGGAACGAGCCTGTGGTCTGATGAGTCAGCTCAGCTCCTTCCACCACACTCTGCTCGTGGTGTGGCACTCACAGGCCACTGGTTTAGAAGTAAAAGTAGCTGAGATGAAAGAACCAAGCCAGAAGTTGGGAAAGCCCCTTCATCCTGAGCAAAGGTGGGTATAAGCATGTATTATACAGATAAAACACTGATGTTAATTTAGTGTCTGTGCAACACAGTAATCCTATAAACTAAGGTGAGGATTTCCCTGGGAAATAGGGATGGTGGGTGGTCTGGAACTGGCACAACCTGCTCTCCTCCACCCTGTGGGTCTGTCATAGCTGACACCGACCTTGATGTGGCAAGATTTACTCTGGACTAAGTCCTTCTTTTTCAGGTGACTTCTTCACTTTTTCCATGTGTGTTTGATGCAGCGTCAGACAGAGTCTTGGGTTTCACAAGAGCAGCTGAAGAAGAGTTTAGGGAAGAACCCATTCCAAGACCACTTGCAAAAGAGTGATCTTGCAAAGGAGGTGGTGGGCAGGCTGTGTTGGGGTGATGGATATTGGTAGTACAGAAGCCTTTTTCTATCCCCTGCAAAAGGGAGCCTGTAAGCTATGTTTGCTTTTCCCTGGGACATACTTAAAAGGAACATAAATGGACATTATCTCTTTTTATCTATTTTTAACATCTGTGTGGAAGGGATAGCCCCCTAGTCCATAAGAGTGGGATAATCTGACAGTGATTTCAAAGGAAAGTTTGGTGGGACAGTGAATACAGACTGAACGCAATTTCTAACATAACTAGATTAGCTGGGGGTGTGAAAATTAAGTGAAAAATTAAGAAGTAGTCCTGACCATAACAAGCACAGGTTCTAGTTCCTGCAAGGCATCAGTCACAGAGTACAGTTTTCCTCCAAAGTGGCAGCAAATGGGCTGAAAGGAAAACAGACCAGGATCTTCAGTCACAGCCTGGTTCCTGTGGAACTTACACAGTTTCTGTCATGGACTATACCAGAGGGGACAGGGCCATGACAAAAAATGTGAACAAATGGCAGCTCCGCCTCCTTCACCAGCCTGGCCAAAACATATTTGACTGCTTGCTTCCTCACAATCACAAGGAACCATATAAACAAACAAACAAACATAGTGCCTTTAAATCCACTGTAATTCTACTCTGTTGACATCTAATTACTCATTATAGGCTTGTAATCACTGGCATGTAATCACTAATTATCTCTAGATACACCACCTGTTTTTGCTGTAGAGCGTCAGCGCGCTCTCCTGAAGCCATGGGCAGGGAGGTTGAAGGCAAGGACATTTGAGGTCTGCAATGGTTGATTAGGTCAAGTGCAACACCATGGAAACAAGGAAATCTCAGCTTAGTCCTCAAAGTCCTTTCTGGGAACAAAAGCAGGCATGGAGGAGAGTAGCTGGTGATCCCTGGGATAGGCTGGAATGAGAGGCAGTCACAGCAGCAGACTGATGTTTGGAAACAAGTCAGCATTTGCCATCACAGCAGAGGCCAAACGCAGAGTGAGACCAGCCAAGCCAGGCTGCACAGCCTGGGGAAGATGCTGGTTGATGATGCCATCTGGGAAGCAGGGAACAAACAGAACAGGTGGAAAGAGACTGATTTTGAGAGGCAGAACATGAACTCGGAGGAGCTGAGCTGGCTGCTCTTTAAGTGAATCTGGCACATGTAATGGCAGAATATTTTAGGCTTCGAACTTATACTGAATGTGTGTTTTCTTATGTAAATCCATCTCAACCAAGCCCTAACAGTCTACTCCACACAAAGCTAGACAGCTCTTACAGTGGTTACGGTTTCACCCTTCCTCAAACTGTGATCTTGAAGATGCCCACTGACCTGCAACCAACAAGTTTACTTGGTTGTTCCTGGAAGTCTGGAGTGACATCTCTGGGGTGGTCCTGAACTATCTCCATCTTAAAGGTGGTTGGAGCTCACCTGATGTGCACAACCTCCTGGGTCACCACCTGTTCCTCCTTGCTACTTCAGGTGGGCCCAGCAGACTCTAGCCAGGTTGGAATATTTTGAGGTTCATACTGATGCCAGATCTGTGCTTCTGACTCTCTTGAAAACATTACTTCTTCTGCCTTGTGAGAGCTTTATCTCTGTCCCCTTCTATTCCCAACAACTTCATGACTGGGTGACTCAGTTTGCATCTGAATGCGAGGCCTGAAGTGCCACAGGAGTCCTTGGGCACTGAGGAGGAGATAATAGTCCTTCCTTGGAGGACTTGGAGAGGGAGAAGGAGAATTCACATTCCCCACAGGGAAATTTTCAGAACCCTTGTTCAGCAATTATTATTTGTTAACATTTTGAGTAGCAGCTCATTTCAGGAAGAAAAAAACCAAACAACACATGTTGAAATGCCAAAATTTTCCATAGATTTTGCTCTGCACTAAATAAATCTGGGAGCAAAAAGCATTACTGCATTTCAGAAATATTCTTGGAATAACCCAGTATAGAACATTATAACTTCCAGCTGCTCATCAGAGTTGTGGTCTCTGTTAGCATGACAGACTGACAGCATGCTGAAGTCAGGCTGTGTGTGTTGCTTGGAATTACACCCTCCAACAATACAATAGCATTTTGCAATTGAAATTACCATGCTATGAACCCACTTTCCCTGTGGCTTTGATATGAAACACTGAACAGGCTTTTGACAGAGTCAAATGCTTTGTCTTTCTGACTCTGCGGTGGTTTGACTTTGGTAAAGGATTTCATCAAAGACATCACCCTGAGCACAGCAGTCCCACAGGGACTGATATGCAGAGCAGCCTGGAGGATCACAAAGGTCTGTCTCATCTTCTAACCTGCTATGTCCAGAAGTTTAGAAACTGGAGCGTGGTGTTGGAGGCATCAGCCCTTGGCCCTCCCCAGCTGACTGAGAGCAGATTTGTCAGTCACCTGCCCTTCATGAACATGCCATTTCTCGGGGAACGAAAGATCCCACCCATCTCTGACCTCTGCTTCTAAAGGTAAGTAGGACAATCAAATTTTCTTGTCAAGTTTGGCTCTTTCACTGTTTCTTCTGTGTTTGTCCTTAGCTTGACTCTCCCTGAGGTGCATGGAAGGCAGTGCTGGGGGCTGTCCTGATGTTGCTGCAAGAATGAATCAGCAGAACAACCCTGTTTGTCTGGCAGCCTCCAAAAACAGGACACCCTAGTAAATCAGGACTGCAGAGTATGAGAAGGCAGCTCTGACTTTGCATGAAACAAGACAACTCAAGCCTATTTCACCATTGCTACTTCACATGCATGTAGTGAAGGGATGCAATTTTATCAAGCCCTGTAGGAAGCAGATGAGGGTGAGGAAATCAGTATTAACCTGCCACTACCACTGCCCTGCTGCCTCCCTGTGCTTCTCCAGCTGAACCCACAGACCTTAGAGGAAAATGAGCTATGAAAGTCGACGCTTATTTATCATGCTAACAAAGTTACACTATTATTACATCCCTTTCATGTGCAATCAAAGATCTGCTGCCTCCAGGCCCACAGGAAAACCAGTGTAAAGCCATTCTGTATGGATTTGACATCAAGGAAGGAAATGTCCTCATTCAGGACACGGCTTTCCTTTGCTCGAGCTCGTAAGCGTTGGTGAAGGAGGGGGTCAAATCCCACCTAATGTCAACAGCCTTTTTCCTTCAAATGACACAACATTCTCTGAGTATAATGAACATTGTAGTCACAGCTATGGAGCCCGAGATGCTTCCTGGTGTAATAAGCAACTTCCAGTGACACAGGCAGCATTATGTGAACAAGAAATCACAAGCTGTGACATGCTTCACTTTTTCTATTTTCTGGTTTTATTACAGATAGAAGGATGTTGCACAAAGCATCTGTGATCCGGGAACCAGCACAAAGTTTGCCAGCAGAGGATGCAGAGTTTTTCCAATTAAGAAACTGCCCACTGCCCTGACAAACAGAAAATGAATTAGCAAAGTCATCAGAAAATACCCATCAGAGAAAAACGATGCCTTGGCAGTGGGAGGCAAGATGACCTAATTTGACTTCTCTGTCAATACTTTTGCTGTTTGAATGATTCAGTTGGCAATTTAAATTCCTCTTCAAACATTTTAAAGATAACACTTAGTAACTTGTGAAAGTTACACCACGTGTTGTGCCTCTCACTGGTTACTCTGCAGCTCCAGTACTTGGAGCCCCTCATTCCCTGCACAGCCCCTGATGGGAACCCCAGACAGAGCTCTGGCAGCAGCTGAGGGAGCAACAAAGAAAACCAGCACGGGGGCTGAGTGCACAGAACAGGAAAACGCCCACCCCAGACAGAGTGATTATGTCCCATCTTATTAACTAATCCTTTTGCAGAAAGGGATTTGCCTAAAGACCACTTCCCAGAAGGCACCATTCCACCATTCATAACCAGTGAGGCTCACCTTGTAACGTGACTGATTTCCATTTCTCAGTGCGCCTTAAACAGTTCTTACTCCACTAGAAGGATGCAGTCAGATGTGAATGAGAAGCTTGCCACCACAAAACATAATTTCCCATTAAAAAAAAATGCTGTTCCCTCTATCAGAAGAGCAGCCTATGTCTTTTCCTTCATGCTAGAATCAGCAGTGCCCATGTGGCAGGCTCAGCTCAGACTCCTGACCCACATGGACCAGCACTCCTGTTCTGGAGTCAGGATGTGAACCCAGCCCTCGAGCCGAGGAAATCCCCGCAGGGCTGATGGTTGGCTCTGCTGGGTCCTGAGGCAGCACCAAGCACATGAGCTCACATGTCTGCCATCTCCATCTTCCCTGGGCTTGGGCAGGGGAGACAGCGTTCCGGCCAGATCCCTCCCTGATCTCTATCTCCCATCTGCTTTGCACAGAGAAGCAAAAGGAGAGCTGTTTTCCCAGCAGGATCTGAAGATGCACCACTCATGACTGTTTGCCTGACAAGCATTTTTGTCCATGAGCATATAAACATGTGATTTAAAGAAAGGAAAATTTCCTTAATTACAGGGGACTTGCATTTTATCATTGTGTAATTAAAAGCTTCACATCAGATCCAAGGCATACACACACAGAAATATAAATAATGCATTCTCCTGGGCCCAAAAGCAGGTATGCAGTGAACACACACTGAACCCAAACTTCAATTTTCATGGTATTCTTGAACTAGTGCCCTTACAACACCTCACAAAAAAGATCTTAAAAGCAAATGGCAATTTGAGAAATAAAAATCAAGAATTATCTCTTACACAGTGAGTGATTTTCCTTAAAGGTCAGATTTTAAAGCCTCCACTTCTCAGAAGAGCCCCCATACTCCTTTTACTAGTGCAAATAATTGCAGTGCAACCATTTATGCAGCAAGGCACTAGGAAAGATAAACACTGAAATCAGGATTTGAATAAATATTGCTATTAAAGTACAATGCTGAAACTTTTGCACTTTCGCAGAATCAGACAAAGGCCAGGCCTTGTTCCAAAGAATTTTAATTCCTCATAAAGCTGCACAACCATATGGAGAGGTCCCAACCAAAACAAGGGGTTCACTCTAACCTCACTGTGGTCAGAGCACACAGCCAAGGGGCAGCTGCAGCTCAGGGCTGTTTGTCCCAGGAAAGGCTCAGGCCTCACGTGCTTGGCCCTGGGAAGGTCGAGGCTCAGCTCTCCGTGTGGAGCAGGACAGCCACCATCTCTGAGAGCAGCACATCCCTCTCACGAGGGGCAGAAGCTGGCTGAGATGGTTTTCATCTTGTACTCAGTGGATCCCACTTGCAGCAAGGGGAGGATAAATTTCTTTATGCTAAGGCAGCTCCTTAGGAAGGTAAAGACCTAGTAGGTGGCCCCTTTGTGTGTTTGTTTGGCCAGTACTGGTGGTCTTGCCACTGAGCGAGTTACAGAGGAAGAGCATTTGCCAGGAGAATAGTAGAAAAAACTCCAAAACAAACTTGTTCTGGCTATTTGAAGGGATACTTCCTTCCTTAGCTGCCAGGCACTGCTGCTGCCCCTGCACCTGAAACAGGACAGTGAGCACCCCACCAGGGTCAGGGCCAGGCTCTTCTCCTGGCACACCCTGGTCAGGGGCAGTTGGGCTCTGGTGCAGGCACAGCACCTGTGAAGACACAATGCTGAGGCAGCTGCATGGTAAAGTTCACGTAAGAACACAATAACAACCCAATGCAACCTTCTCTGGCGCTGCTCTTAAGTAAGGGCAGACACTGACCAGCGTTTTACTCTGCTGCGTGACACAAGGCTGTTGAAGTAACTCTTCCCAGTTTGCTGACACAGCCTGTTTATATTTAGTGCATCTTCTCTTCTCCTGACCCTTCAGACCTGAATAATTAGTCAAAAATTCAAGATTCTGTAGATTTTTCCACTTGGGTGGAGAAAAAACTGAGCGAGTTAATGACACTGGTACAAGCCCAGTTACAAAAGCTTCCCAGAGTGCAAAAGGAAGGAAACAATCCCAAACCATTTCCTCCCTCATAACTTCAAGCCTCAGTCAGCCAGTACCCACAGACCGCCTCTCCAGGCCTAATCACAGGGTCATTGTTCTCCATGATGGGTCAGGCTCCATGCGGATTTTCCTTAAGAACCACCGGTCCTCAGAGGACCGGTAGAGACAATGGCACTGTTTGCTTTGTGCAGAAAAGGTTGGAAAAAGCATAACTGAAAACATCATAATGCAAATATGGGGTGTGAGGAATCACTTGGCAGGAATGTTGAGCCCAGGTACCACATACGCTTGTTTTAGATAAAGAAATGAGCACTTCGAAAAACAACTTTAGTCAAAGCTCCAGTTCTGGTGCTGCATGATAGATTTCACAGGCTGCTGCTGCTATTAGCATTACTGCCAAGCCATTAGCATTGCCTTGGCTCTCCATCTGTCCTCCGGGCCTCCAGTGCTTTTGAAATAAAGTTGCAATGGAACTCTCGAAGCAACACCTTAAATTAGCGAACACACGGAGCTTGTTCGTGCGGCTCGTCTGGTGGTGTTTGCGTGACAGCAGCACCCGTGTGGGAGCAGCGAAGCTTTCGTGCAGCAGACATCGCTCGTGTCGGGCTGCAGCATTCACCCAACCGCAGCGCCCGTGCAGGAGCCGTGGCCAAGCGGGATGAGATGAGCGAACGGCGGTTTGAGGGCAGCGCCCAGGAACCGGCGGGGGCAAACTCTGACGGGGCTGCTGTCGGTGCGCCCGGGCACAGCCCGTGTGCGCTCCCGTGTGTCCGCTCCGTCCCGGGAAGGGGCCGGTGTCAGCTCCCCGCGGCGGCCCGGGCAGCCCCGCCCGGCCCGGGGGACGCCTGAGCAGCCGCCCCGGGGCCGCCCGGGCGGAG
>NW_020884887.1:3990414-4000388 GCF_003945725.1 Corapipo altera
GCTCGGGGGCGGTGCGGGGCCGCGGGCGGGTCCGGCTCCGCTCGCCCCCGGGGCCGGCCTGGAGGAGTCGCCGGTGGCTCCCCCGGCCCGGCTGCCCGGCGGGGTCGCGGCCGTGCCCGGTACGCGGAGCTCCGCCCGCCCGGTGGGGTGTCGGCGGTGTCACCGCGGCACCGGCAAAGGCCGAGTGTCAGAGCCGCGGGCTCGGTTTGCTGCAGCTGCTCTTTTATACTTGTGTGAAAGAATATCTGCCCCCGCGCCACCGGGCATAGGAAAAAAAAAAAAAAAAGTAGGGATTTTGGGGCTATTGGTCCAAAGCAGGCGATCCTTATCTCCCATGGACACAAACTAGAAGTACCGCATCAGGAGCGAGGGGTGTCACGTTGATCTGGAAGTGGCAGTGCCGGAGATATCATCGGGCACAAAGTTTCTCCAGTTACATCAAACTGAAGGTGATAAACTGATCCATCCAGCTCCACGGGGTAGGTCCTTCTGCCAGAGGGTGAGAGGGCTCGCTATGCTGGTTATGGTCCCATTTGCACCAGCAGTTGGGCAGGAAGGTGATTAAGTTAATGGTGTGGAGTGAATCCTCTGGTTGGGGTTTCAATGGGCCCTGTGGCTCATTTTTATATCAGGCAAGTAAGGCCACTCACTGCTGCTGGTCAATGAGTTTGTTTGGAGCTGAACTTTTTAGTAGCCATCTTAAGGTGGTGAATGGGGCAAATTAATAAAACCCATTTTTGAAGAGGGAATCAAAAACCATCTGCGTTTGAGCACAAAGAGGTGGCCTGACTGTCTCAGGGTTTTGTAGAAACCTCCACTTGGGTCTGGAGTGCAAACCCTGATAAACTGCAGACATTTGTGGTCTGGAGTCCTGACCTCACCAGCTAGAGCCTGGTGGGAACACAGCAGTGAACTGTGATGACTTGAGCTGTCTGGGTTTTAGGGAATAGCATCAGGCTGTCCTTAGTGTCTACTGTCTTCTGTAGGAATGTCCAGCTAGGCAATGCTTGCTTTGGGCTTTCTTCATTGCACTTTAACTTCTTCAGCCTCTGCTGTTTAATTTCTTACTGGCATGCTTCTCAGTTCCTGTTCTTGAGCTTTGCTCCTTTACAGTTCGTTTTACAGAGTCAGGATTATTCTGTCAGTACCAACCTTGTCCATGTGGTTTGAATAGCAGCTGCAGAACTGACCACTGCATTAACAATTTTATGCTGCTGCTTGTTGGAAAAGAAGCAGAAGCTTCCGACAGCCTGTCTGCAGGCTTTGCTGTGAGCTTTTCTTTATTAGCTCTACCAAAAATTTGAAACAGTCTTGTTCCCTTTTAAGGTCTTATGTAGACCGTTGTCTCTGGCCTTTTGTAGCTGAGGTTTTTCTCCAGCAGTCCTCTCTTCCTGATGATTTCTGCCGCTAGATTTCTTCCTCTGAGGCCACTGGACAAGCATCAGGAACCAAACCCCTTTTGTCTACACATCTGGCCTAAGAGGGTGGGAAGCTTCATACATGTGTTCTTGTGTGTGCATGGCTAGAAGGAATCATATGACTCATCCCGGAGTAGGACAGTCCAGTGGGAAATGCACGTTGTGCACACTGAGCCTCACTGCCTGCACAGCCACGGGGAGTTTGCCTGCATTGGACTCTGCAGACTCAGAGCACACAAAGGCACTTTTGTCAAGGCAAATTGAACTTCTTTGAATAATTTCGCAGATTAAGAATCAGAGAGAGAGCCCAAGTCGTCTACCCTTGTCCAAGCAACCTGTTTATTAGAGAAGCTAAGAGTAAGAGACTTGCCTGTGCCCAGGGCAGTAGACAGAGATCCATCGTCTAATTTTTGCAGTGAAAAGTTTCTTTTTTTTTTTTTTTTTGTAGCAACATTAATTACAATTAAAGCACCAACATTTTTACAGGGACACAACTGCAGTGAATAACTGCCCAGTGATAACATGTGGTGTCATGCAGCTGGATGGTGTAGTACAGGCTCAGGCTCATGGTTCAACCTCACTTTGTTCTATCACAGAGTCTAGTGAAAGGACAAAACCTGGGCTGTGTATTGGGGCACAGTGAAACCATAGTGGGGATGTGGCTCAGAGCAGTTGGGGGCCGTGCCTTTGCTCCATCAGTGGGAGTTTGAGCTTTGCCAGTGGATTCAGGGACAGAGAGTGACTGTCGTTGGGGCAGGGGCTAGGAGGCTGCTGGGGGAGGCCCTGGCTATGAGGGGCTGCTGCTGCCTGCCTGTGTGGGCAGATGGGCTTCCTGGGGAACAAGAGATGTGCCTTTCAAGTGCTCTTTGCTCAGAGCGGGAGGCCCCTTTCCCTGGTAAAAAGTTCTGCTGCAGCAAGGGTTGTCATTGCAGAACACTTAAAATTTGGAGGAACAACACTGGGAGGCCACATTCTGCTCTGGTCTGAACTATTTGCAGAGACCTTTTTTAACAAGAGTGATTTAACTTGGGGCAGGTTTCCATCTGTAATAGCCAATATGGACTCTACCCTTGTGAAATGTCTTGCAGTTTTCCTTGAGAGATGTCATGCCATTTGTGTAGCCAGAGTGGATTACTATGCTCACTGTACTATAGTGAAGTCAAGGAGAGTTTCTCTGTAGGTTGCAGATAACACCCTCTGAATTGCTGTGGTCAGGATGTTCACCAAGGGCTGCTGATGTGTGAACAGGTACTGGAGAGCTGCAGCACTGGGCTGCAGAGGCAACAGGGAAAGAGCTTTACACTCTGTGCCTGGTGGCTGGGAAGAAGGTCATCCAGACGCCTGTGGTGGCCTCCTCCATGTGCCTCCTCGCTGCTCAGCCGTGCAGAGACCCCGTGTTTCCATCCTCCTGTGCAGTCACACAGGCAGGAGCACGTGGCTCGCTGTGCTCACCCCCAGACACTCCGTCCGTTTGTCCTGCTGCGTGGTTCTGCAGTGAAGTCGTCATTTCCAAGGCAACTGGCTGTGGTCCCACAAACACGGGATTGCGGCTGCACCGCAGGCTGGGACAGCTCCGTCGAGGAGGAGGATTGTGAGGGAAACTATCAGGCAGTGAAAGCAGGCAAAGGGTCTCTCCCCTCCAGAAGACTGTTGGGAGCCATCCTTGGCTTTCTCCTGCAGGCAGCCAGTGTCACACGTGTCCGGTTGTGTGACACCGCTCGGGTTCAACTTGTGATAAAGGCTGGAAAGACAGGCAGGGCTGCCTCAAATGGAGAACAAAGCTTGGGCTAACTTGATGCTCTCTTAGTTTTTCTGACATTTGTAAAATGTGCTCTGACTTCTGCATTCAGCTTTCTGGTTTCCCTTGCCAGTAATTTATGGCAGGAGCACCAAGCCAAAGGCAGTCTGTGCCTCACGAGGCAGCTTGGCGCAGTCTGAAGTTGCAGTTGTGCACTGCCTTTAGCACAGTTTAAAATCTTGCATTTGTGGAAGGGATCCTCATAAAGCACTTTGATAATGTTAATTCATCACCTCAGTATCACCCCGTTCAGCATCTGTGTTTTGGTTTTGCTTGCTCTTTTTATAAGCCAGTGATTTGGAGTTACTTTATTTCTGTTACTTTTACAAACAGCAGGAACAAATCCAAGCCAGTGAACTAGTTCCCATAATGCAAATACAACAGTGAAACGTGTTACAGTTCATGGAGTTGAATGATAATACTCAGGTTTTTATTGAAAAAAATCCTCCATGTGTATGTTTGTTTTTTTTAAGAAATCTGATGCCTGAAGCACAGTAATGAGTCAGTTCTTTGGCTGCTCCTGCCAGTACAGAGGTTACTGCTAGCAGTTATGAAAACTGCAGAGTTTGATAACCCAACCCCTGTGTAAGAAGACAGATACTGGATTCTGTGGGAGTTAGGCAGTAGGGCTAGAAGTTAGGGATTCATTTGAAGCGTTTCTGCTCATTGCTTATGTTTTACCACAAAACTTACCCTAACATGGAAATGGTTTGATCTCTCACACTACCTTGTGGCGACAGTCCTTGGTTTCCTTCTGTCCTCGTTCTCAGCTCTGGGTGGTCAGGGCTTTGGAGTTGGCTGGTCCCTGTGTGTGGGCAGTGCAGTGGGAGCAGGGAGCTGGCTGGCAGGTGTGGCCACTGTGGGGTACCTGGCCACCGGGTCCAGGGCACGCCAGCCTCGCTCTGCCGGTGCTTTGGAATGATGCTGTGAGTGTTATTCTATGTGATGTGTTCTTGAAAACCTCAGGCTTTTCTAGCCATAGGCCATTGCAGCAGGTAGGAGAGGTGATGCTTCTTTTTGTACTGTATATGTTTTCTGAGGTTGTCAGAAAACACAGCAAGTCCTCACCTGGTGCTGCATCAGGAAAGGGCTGTTTCCAGGAGCAGCTTCCAGAGTAGCTGCCATTGCTTCTCCTGTGATGGCAGGCCAGCTGTGGGCTCTCTTGGTGCTCTGGTGGGGGGGGTGCCCAGGGAAAACACCTGCAGCAGGACATGGACATGGCAGCAGCAATGCAGCAGGACATGGCAGCAGCAATGCAGCAGCATCTCTCTGACTGGCCAGTGAGACCCAGCAGGGTATGAGGGGTCTCTGTCCCTGCCATGCTGCTGTAGCACGAGGCACAGTGATGAAGGGCTGGTTCCTGGGTGTCTGTGGTCCTGACAGGGATGCTGGGGAGGTGTCACCTCCTGGTAGGTAGCAGTCAATCCACAAACATACTTTGGGAGCCAAACTGCATGAGCCATGTGGACAAGTCTTCTTGTTCTCACAAGTTCATGTGACACTTGAGATTTGCAAGGCAAGGCTTGCTGCTTTCTTGCTTGGAAGAGGCTTTGTTGTGTTGGAAACTCCTCTAAGCATTTTTTATGAACATGGTTAAAAGTGTCAAATGCAAACTTCAGTAGGTTTAAATTGAAACTAAACATTGTGGTTTGGCTGTAGCAAAATAGTTGGCTCTGTCAAAAATAACCTTTTCCTTTTTATCTAAGATGTCAGTACCTCCAGCAGGCCAGAACCTCACGGCTCTGCCTGCCCAGGCTGGAGGGTGTGTTTGTCTCCCTTATGTGCAGCCACAAGGTGGATCAACTTTTGGGGGCTTTTGTTTCCCATCTGGGGTGTCTGCACCGGAGCAGGAGTTTGGAATTGGCTAAGCAGATACAGCTCTATAGGAAAATTGAGTGGGGCTTAAAGGGAGGGTGCACTAGTTGTTCAGTGGGCAGCTGGCTACATCTGTGCTAGAAGTGACTCTTCTCCAGTATCTCTAGTGATCTGGAAGGAGAGGTACAGCATGTGTGCAGGTGACAGTGATGTTGTGAGTGCCAACTGGGAAGGAGCCGTCCTGATGTGGTGTGGAGGGCTCAGAGACATGAGCCAGGAAGGACAAAAAGAGATTCAGCTCTGAAAAGTACAAGCTAACAGACCTAGAGAAAGACTGTAAAGTGTTGATGCTGTTGAAAATGGCAACAAAATAGGGAGGCTTTGTGATGAGACCCAGAAAAGTAATTTCCTATGTGTGGTCTACTCTTGAGAGGTGGTCCAGGTGAGAGCAAAGCTGGTCACTGACAGCCGTAGTCCTGAGGAAAACCATGGTGGAGAACAGCTGGAGCAATGTGTGCTCTGTCACTTTATTTTGAGCAAAAGCTTTCCCTACACAGACCCCCTTCCATTGTCAGGTCTGCCAAGAGATGGAAGGCGGAGAAGGTTGATTTTTCTCCCAGGGAGCAGTTGTTGGAGGTGGCTGGAGGAAATGGGAGAAAAACAAAGACCAAACATGCTAGCAGCCTTCCTGGAGACAGGGCTGAGAAGCTGGAAAATATAGCTGGACCTTGGCTCATTCAACTGGGCTGGCTCTTGACTGTGGGTCAGATCCAGCAGCATCTTTCCCATCACTGTGCTGGGAACAGCTGAGCTCCATTTTACAGCACACAGATTTCTGTCCAGTATCAGATGTTTTCATACAGCTGAGGGGTGAAAAGAAGTGATGCTAAGCAGAGAGCTCAGACCTTTCTAGTCTTTGCTCTGCATGTTAAAGGGGGCGAGATGGATACCTGTGTTTCAGGGACTCGGGCTGGTCCATCTGCACTCTGATGGAACTGAGTCATTTCAGTGGAAATCCAGATGCTCATGTGCAGCCAAAGCTCACCCCACAGAGGGAGCCAAGAGTGAAGTGAGAGCCATCTCCCTGCAGGCTTGGCATCAGGCTTTCGCCAGGAATGGCTGCCTGGGTGAGCAGCCCAAGCACAGCAGGAGGAGGGAGGGATGCCCCTGCCTGCAGTGGGAACATTTCTACTGTGCCTTTGGAGAGAGGAACCAGAGAGAGGTGATTCTCCACCAGAGCTGGCAGGGGTGAAATGTCTCAGACGGTCACTGCTGCTGCTGCTGGCAGCAATGCTGAGCAGAGAGACAGGGCCCCCAGCAGAGACTGGTCCTGTAGCCTGCTGGGCCAACCCCCTGGCCTCATGTGGGTTGCTGTGAGTCACTCAGCTAGCCCAGCCCTAGGAGAGGAAAAACCCTTGTTGAGCCACTCAGCTCAAGGACACTTCATTGCTCAGAGAGATCAGGCTGTAATTGAAGTAATTGGCCTTGAAGCAGCAGTCACTTGTGTACACATATTTGCATATTCCATTTGACATGTTTGGTTTCAACCTCATTTATTTTTGGCAAAGAGAAGAAACAACCTCTCCCTTACCTGGACACCTTCTCTACATGCCTGCAGGGTGCAGGAGCTGTTTTGGGACCACAGGACTTCCAGCTTTGGTGCAGGGGTGATGTTTCTGTCCCTTGGGTTCAGTGCCGCTGAGGCAACTTAGCCCCTGAGAACTTGTCTGCTGGGAGAGCAGAGGGGAGAGTTTCATGCAAAGAATACGTATGGGGAGGAGGAGATGGTGTGCATGGGGACAGGCTGGCCTGGCAAATGTGCTGAACATTACAACATTTGAGCCCAGATTGTTCCGTGACATTCACTGAGCCTTGGCTGTGGCTGTCTGAGAACCATCAGTCATGGACGCGTAGAGCTGGTGGGATGTACTTCTGTCCTTTGCACTGTCAGCAGCCCCAGGGCCCTTACAGATGGGGGTTGAGCCAGGCCACCAAGCATTGGCAGGCCACAGTCAGAGCTGGGCCTGTTTTGGTGGCAAAGTCCTTGTGGCAGCACGTGCCTTCTACTCCATGTTCACACCACTGGTGCTCCTCATCGTGCTCCTGTCACTCGTGGCTGGCCATGAACATCTGGTGCCATGTTATCCCTGCAGGTGTTTCTGAGGATGTTGTGAGCTCTGAGGATTGCCATTTTAAATACCTTTCAAATTGACCATGCTTCTCACAGAGGATGTTTTGAAGCATGTGACTAATGCCTCGCAGACTGCACCTGGAAGGGATCCTATGGAAAAAGCCTTTTTCCATTCTGAATGTTTTGGGCCCAGGGCAGCATGTTTGACTGTATTTGTGTAAGTGTCACATAGCAACCAGGAGGAAGGCACATCTCTTCAAATGAGGGGTCTGAAGTCACCGTGGCTGGCCAACATCCAGAGGGCTGATGCAAGCTCAGCTCTTGAAACTGTCCAAGTGTTGAAGTCAGCAGCATCTGTCTGCATAGTCATTTATCTATTATTAACTAATTAACTGCTGCTCTTTCTGTGACTGACTCCAGACAAAGTTACAGTGACACCACCTGGCATGGGGATCCTCTTAAACTTTCTGTAGAATGGGCGAGTGAAGTTTCAGAAGGTTTGGGGATAGGAGTTGAGGATCTTTGTCATCTCCCAGCCCCATCCATGGGGATCTTCTCTTCCCATGCTCCTTAGTTGCAGAGGCTCTGGCACAGTGCTGCTCCCCCGTTCCCTGCCTGGACTTGCAGACACCCCCTGCCCATAGATCCACTGGGGAGGGGGTGGTTTCCAGCTGCCTCTTGCTGACTGTGGAGGTGCAGCAGCGCACAGGAGCTGGGACAGGGAGGCAGCTGGGCCAAGCAGCCCTTGCAGTTTTGTCCATTCTCACAGTCCTGGCAGTAATAAGTTATTGAGCATCTACTGACTTTCACTTTAAGCTGGTGAAAGCTTTTTGGGTTTAGAATAAATGCATATCCAGTAAAACTCTCCAAGAGCTTCAGCGGAAGCACACACAGAGTAACAGACTCAGTGGGTAGTAAAAGCTTTGGGCTGTGTTACTGAACTGGTGAAGACATCCAAGCTTGTGGTGAGGGAGGAGGGAGGGCTGCACCAATCTGTGTACATAAACCCTTGGGCAAGGAGAACAGACAGTTAACGCTGTTGTGACCCCCCACTGAACCTGGTGGCAGAGCACGCACTCCTGACAGTCCATGCTGCTGTCACCTGCTTCTCCAGAGCTCAGTAGCAGTCCAGGTTGGCTGCAGTGTCGGGGTTGTACTGTGAGATTGCTCTGCCTGTGCACGCACTGGTGAGCAGGGTGCTCGTGAGGCCCCTGCTGCCATTGTTAGGTTCTAGGCCAGGAAGCAAACTGGAGGAGGGTTTGGGTGTTGGTCACCCAGGTTGGATGGCTTGTTTTTCTACCAGGAGCTAGAAATTGGATTTACAGCAATGTCCGTGCCAGGTGTGTCTGCAAAATTTGTCTAGTGGAGAGCACACCATTGGCTGCTGCCTGGCAGCAGGATCTGTAGGAACATCTTGCTGATGGTGTTCAGAGCTCTGCACATGAGCGGAGTCGCAGCTGGCCTGGGAGAGAAAGTGAGGTTCAGGCCAGCCCTGGCTCTTGGACATGCTGGCAGCACCACAGATCGTGGCAGGCAGGAGAGGGCAGACGAGTTTATCCCATCATGGCACAGCTCCAGCTGGCCTGGTCCTGGCTGGCTGTGGGGTCCCAGGCTCAGCATTGTCTGTCTCGGCACACGCTGGGTACTCGTAACCAATTCCACCATTCAAACCTTCCTACCAAGGTCACAGCGGAGGAAAGGCAAGAAGTCCTTGGTGCTGCCAGCACCCGCAGTGTTTATGTGGCACACAGGATTCCCGGAGCCAGAGGTGTGGTGTATTTTATTATTTTTTAATGTTTCTAATTCTTGCGCTTGTGAAAGAAGGTTTGAGGTAATGCAGGTACACTCCAGTGGCCCAAGACCACCCATTCCATTACAGCCTCAGTCATTGTACTGGCTGTTGTTACATGGAAAGTCTCAGCTGGTACAGAGCCCTGGTTGTGGCCATTCCCCCGGGCCCTCCCTGCAGGCTGGATGCAGGTGCACACTGGATGGTGCTGGTGACAGTGGTGGTGCCTGCTGCTGGTGCCTGGTGCTGGTGTCAGCACCCAGTGCCAGTGCCTGTGTTGGTGTCTGGTGTCGGTGCTCAGTGCAGTACTTGGTGTTCAGTGCCTGCTGTCAGTACCCAGTGCCGGTGTCAGTGCCCAGTGTCAATGCCTAGTGTTGGTGCCTGGTGCCCGCTGTCAGTGCCCGATGCTGGTGCCCAGTGTCAATACCTGGTGTCAGCGCTTGGTGCTGGTGCCCAGTGCTTGGTGCCTGCTGTCAGTGCCCGATGTTGCTTGGTGCCGGTGTCAGCACTCAGTGCCTGGTGTGAATGCCTGGTGTCTGCGCTCAGTGCCAGTGCCCGGTGCTCAGTGCCTGCTGTCAGCGCCCTGTGCTGGTGTCACTGCCCAGTGTCACTGCCTGGTGCCGATGTCACTGCCCAATGTCGGTGCCCGGTGTCACTGCCCTGTCCCGGTGCCCGGTCCCGGTGCCAGTGTCAGTGCCCGTCACTGCCCAGTGTCAGTGCCCGTCACTACCCAGTGTCAGTGCCCGGTCCCGGTGCCGATGTCACTGCCCAATGTCAGTGCCCGCTGTCACTGCCCGGTGTCAGTGCCTGGTCCTGGTGCCGGTGTCAGTGTCCGGTCCCGGTGCCAATGTCACTGCCCAATGTCAGTGCCCGCTGTCACTGCCCGGTATCACTACCCTGTCCCGGTGTCCGATCCCGGTCCCGGTGTCCGATCCCGGTCCCGGTGCCCGATCCCGGTGCCCTGTCCCGGTCCCGTTGCCCGATCCCGGTCCCGGTGCCCTGTCCCGATCCCGGTGCCCTGTC
>NW_020884887.1:4003388-4079314 GCF_003945725.1 Corapipo altera
CGGTGGGCGGGGCGGGCGGGCGGCCGTCCCGGTGCGGCGGGCGCGGGCTCGGTCTCGCCTTTGTGCGGAGCGGCGCGGAGACAGCGCGGGCGGCGGCGGGTCTGGCCGGGCCGGGCGGCACCATGTCGTACCAGGGCAAGAAGAACATCCCGCGCATCACGGTGGGTGCGGCGGGCGGGGCAGCGCGCCCCGCGGGGCGGTCGGTGCGGTGCCGGTGTCCGGCGGTGCGGGTCGGGTCGGGTCGGAGCGGGGCGGGCGGCGCCGCGCAGACAAAGAGCCGCCGCCCGCGCAGGTGAACCGGGCTGGGCAGAGCCGCGCCCCGGCGGGGCAGCTCGGGCTGGAGCGTCTGCGGCGGTCGGTGCCCGGCGGCACCCGCGGGGCGCGCTCGGCCCGGAGAGCCCGGGGCCGGGCGTGCGGCTCCCCCCGGGCGGGACCGGGGGCGCTCCCCGCGCTCGGTGCCCCCGCTGAGCCGCTCCCCGGTCTCGCCGCATCAGGTGCGCAGGGACCCGCCTGCCCCGGCTCGCCCGGGCGCGGGTTGGTCCCGAAGCTGCGGGAGCCCCGGTGCCGCCGGTGCCCCCGGCCGTGCCGCTCCCTCCGGACCGTGCTGCTCCGATCTCCGCCGGGCCAGCTGTGCGCCCCGGCCCGCCCCTCGAAGGCTGCACGGGGCTTGCTCCTGGGAAGGCAGTCGGGTCTTTCATCTTGTTGATGGCTTTTCACTGGCTTCATGTAGCTCCTGATTTTTCCCCTGAGGTCAGCTCTGGCCCCTTGAAGAAAAAGGAAAAGCAAAGCGTTTGCTTTTAATTCTTCTTTTGAATCTACAGATGTGAACAAAATGCTCCCAAAGAAGCACTGAGGGCTTTACCGCTGTAAAGAGAAATTCCTTTGTCAGCCCTGATTCAGTTGCTTTATAAGCAATATTATGGCTTTACACATCTTGCCTCTTCTGTATCTTTAGACCACTATGGAGACACCACCATTGCTAGTGTAGGTGGGATTTCTCCCATTCCCTAGGGCTTTTTATACAGGGACCTTTATGATATGCTTTACCCGCATGCAGGGCTTGTGCCTGTTCCTCTGGAGCTCTCTCACCTTAATGGTAACAAAATCTCCCAAGTTGCTTGATTTCTCCCTATTAAGTCCTTTCTTTTTCTGCCAAAGCTGACAATGCTGTGGGCACATGGTGTCTGTCGCTGATGTTACAGGTCACTGTTGTTCTCCTCTGACTTGTGCAGCCTGGAGATGACCCCCCAGGACTCACTGGCCCCCTTCTGCAGCATTGTCATATCCTGGTCGGAGCGGAGGAGATGGCTCTGGAATTCTGGTCAAATGACTAGTATGTCCTGAATCCATACTTCGGATGCAGGGGAGGCAATGGAGTGAAGTCAGGTGTTGGGTGGACTCATCTGTTTTAAGGGAGTGACAGAAATGAAAGCTCAGTTCTGGTGACTCCCCTAGAACAAAGCCTCTTCTGTCCCTTTCTACTGATTGTGCCCCCGAGCACTGCTGGCACTTTTTATTCCTCCTTCCTAGATTTCTGCCCCAGAATCTTCTTGCATGTCAGTACAGATAGCAGCTGATGGGGATGGCAGATTGTCACCTAAGCTGTGCTTGTTAGTAGAGAAACGTTTGGGACTGTGTTGTGCCGTTTTCCTTTAAAGCACCTAAAGCATTGCAGGCAGAGGGGCGGGGGAGGGAAGGTCTGGAGCATGAGAGTATACAGAGAATACAGGAGCCACCTCCCACTGGCAGGTAACTCAGCTATAGATCTTTGAGCTGATAGCACTGAATCGGGGGCTGAGCCCACAAACAAGGGGAGCAGTGCCTTCCTTGTCTCTGTCACCCAAGCAATGGGCAGGTTGGGCTTTTGCGAAGGATGTGTTGGAAAACTGGGTATTTGTACTTCCCAACAGCTATTGTTTGAACTGCCTAGTGTGTTTCTGGAGATGCAGAAACACTCCCTCCTGATTCCTCTTGTACTCAACAGTGCTGCAGTCAGTATTTGTAGTTGGTTTCTGACAGTGACACCTGAAAAACCACAGTTTGCCTTTTGTATCTGTTTGCAGCAATTTCTGGGCTTTTCTAGGACAGCCATTTTAGTGGAGAAGCCAGGAGCAAGAGTGAATGGTGCATGTGTTAGTGTGAGATTACATTGCTGTGCAAATTATTCACAACCTGAATTGTAAAAGTCTGGTCAAAAGCTGTGTGTGTGGCAGTGTGACAGGCAAGACTGTAGCCACTGATGGAATACTGGGAAGTACAGGTGTGTCTGTTGGTTATGCAGTGGAGGAAACATAGGAAGGGGAGGTTAACCAAGCCTTTGGATTTTTCAGTGATGGCTCCATCAGCTCGGTATGGATATGTTGCTCTTCAGTGTGCCTTGGGTTGTGCACCGTGCATCAGAGACCACTAAACATGTTATTACTTTCCAGATGTGTGCTGATACTGGGATGCCCAGCTCAGGAGAATAGTAATTTCAAATCCTGTGTGTCTGTTGAGAGACTTTTTGTTAGTTCCTTTTCTTTGGTTGTTTGGAGAGATAGTCAAAGTATTTCCCTTCTTGTTGTCCACAGTATCTTTTCCTGCAGAAAGAGAGGTGGAAGACTAGTCTTGCCCTGATTTCACAAAATACCTATTGAATCAAAATTACTCAGTCGTTGTGCTTTTGTCATAACATACTTTCCTAGCCCACACCTTTACTTGATGTGAGCCATGTCCATCCCAGTCACCCTGCCAGAGCCCGTGAGCACAGTCTCTGTGATGTCTCTGACACCTCTAATAGCAAGGAGGTGGCATGGGGATGGCCAGTATGTTGTATCAGGTGCAAGTGGGAAGGAAAGATTCAGACAGATTTTGGTTAACTGGCAGCTATTGTTATATCATATCTTGCCCACAGGCCCCTGGGAGTCACGGTATAGCTGGCAGCTGGCTATCTGTCCCTTTGACTCCAGCCAGGGGTTCTTCCCTGCTGTCCTGTAGTACATTAGTAAGGAGAAGACATCAGCTTCTGATGAAACACCACTGCAAGTAGTGTCTCTTCTTTTACAAGGAAGAAAACAGTGAAACCATACACCTGCTTCCACGCTCCCCTAATTATGCCCTTGTGCTTTGTAAATGAGGTGAGCACTGTTCTTGGCTGGGTTCAGCAGCCTTCTGGAAGCTACTGTCTGCCTTTCCTTCTGCAGCATCACTCTGAGAAATATTAAGAGACCGCCTGATATTTTGGGAACTCAAAATGACCAGATGATGCTTAAGAGCATCAAGGGCAGAGTATGGGCATGAGGCAATGGATAATGGGTTTGAAAACTTGATCCCAAATGCCAATAGGCAGAGAGACAGGGAGTGTTCAGCAAAAGGATTTCCTGGTGTGGCGAGATGTTGGGGGCTGGTGGTGATCCTGGAAGGTTTTGGCAGAGCTGTTTTGGAAGGAAGCTCCAGGCTTGGCCTCACGGGCATCCCCTGTGCCTGCAGAAATGGATCCTCATGGAAAGCACCACACCAGTAACAGATGGGCTGTCACTGGCTGCCCAGGGACTTCCGAGAGGTGGTCAGCAGTTGAGGTCAGGCCAGTGAACCCGACAGGTCAGTGCCAGTGGTCAGGTAGAGCCACGAGCAGCCAGGTTTGTGCATCCCCTCACACTCACTGCTGCCCTTTGCCCAGAGGCTGCGCTGGGCAGTGCCCAGGGTCAGACCCTGGCTGCTCCTCCCCAGCCGTGCCCCACAGCTCCTGGCGCAGGAGAGCTTTTCCCTCTGCTGACAGTGGCTGATGACACAGCCTGACACTGGCTGGTGGAAGCTGTGGTGGGTGTGCAGAGACACAGTGAGCCCTGGCAGGGGAACAGTGTGTTTATTGTGGTCTGGAGCCGCTCTGGCAGCGTGTGCTGCAGAAGCCTGGCTATTAAATCAGACTCGTTTCCTCATAACTGCTTCATTCTCTTCCTTTCTTCTTCCCCCGCCTCTTGACATCTGGGCGCACTCCTGAACGATGCCAGAGCCTGTAGATGTGTCATTTGGATTTTCCTTATTCTACTTTGTTCCATTTTTTCCTTGAAGTCAGTGGGTGGGTGCCAGTGCAGCCCCTTCACTGTCGGGTGAGTGGGGGTGGGTTCTGGCAGTGCCCAATTCCCTAAATAGACGCCTTGTTTGTGCTCCAGCCGTTATGGACCTCTCAATTTTGTGTACTAACAGAGTTA
This sequence comes from Corapipo altera, assembly GCF_003945725.1. Classification (NCBI taxonomy): domain Eukaryota; kingdom Metazoa; phylum Chordata; class Aves; order Passeriformes; family Pipridae; genus Corapipo; species Corapipo altera. The sequence goes on from NW_020884887.1 coordinate 4,007,579, forward strand.
GCACTGAGCAGCCCTTCACATCTGCCACAGAATGACCATTTGGGGGGTGGGGGGCAGGCATATTTCCTGAGCTCATATTAACAGTTTATTCAGTAATTGTCAAGGGCTCCAGTCTCCTGCCCCTGTGATGCCTGTGCCTGACTCCCTTGGCTTGCTCTTGTCCAATGTGCAGGGGAGGGCAGGCCAGCATCAGTATTTGCTGGTGCTTCCACTCTACTGAGAACAAACTCCAGTATTGGGGAGGGTCAGTTGGGGAGGTTTAAAGGGTATGGGCAAGACAAAAAAGTGGAGGCCCAGTTGTGTTACTGGATCTGGGCAGGTAGACTCTTTTTTTCTCATTGTGTAGGCCAGGTAAAGCCAAGGGGGATCTGCCAGGGAGTAGGGAACTGGTTGCGTGGGAGAAATTCTATCTATGGTTGGCTGAAATAGAAGACAAGAATCTTCTTCTGTGTTTCTGACCTTGACCCTGATTTATCCACAGCTGACACCTGAGACCATTGCTCAGTAGTTTTTGTCTACATCTCTTGTATGTTACTTAAACACTCATCATTTTCCTCCATGAGAGCCACAGCTCAGCTGCTTGCCCCCGTGACCTACAGGCTCCAAGCAATGCCTTTTAGGGGTTTCTGAACTTAAAATTACAGTATTGTTAGCCTGATGACATTTGGATGGACGCAAAAGGGAGGACAGGCACCCTGTGCTGAAGGAGGGGGAGGAGAATCAGTAGCCCATTAGCATCACTTGTTTGTGCTCAGGGTCCTCAGCCCCAAAGCTGAGCATGTGGCCCCTGGGGAGAGGTGTGGCACAGGCATGCTGGTCCGAGCGCCTGGGACTGTCAGTGCACACCCGCTCTCCTTGAGCCTCGGCTGCTCGTGAGAGGTGACACTGGGCCCCCACGTCAAGGCCATTACCTCCGTGTGCTCGTGTGGAGGTGTGTTGGAAGGAGCTGTGACCAGCAACGTGCCCTTGCTTCCAGATCCCACTCACAGAGCACAGTCCGGGCAGACCCGCCCGACGTGTTGGCTGCGGTCAGGAGAGAAGCGGGGCTGATCCCAGCTCTGCGTGTTGGAGAGGATGGTGGTTGAGATGGGAACCGCGGAACAGCTCGGCTGAGCTCTTTTCCTGGTGGGAGACGAGGCTCCCGTGGGCTGCGCTGGGCGGGGAGGGTAAATCCGCGTTGCCGACACCGGGGTTGCCGGTCATGAGTAGAGCCGTGGGCGGCCCCGCCGGGGATCCGCGGTGATCCCCCCGCGCTGAGCCGCGCCGGCATTCCCAGCCCTTCCCCACCCAGTTCCTTTGTCTCGGCTGCGGGTGGATGAGATTGCTGTACAAACGCACTCGGGGCTTTGGGCTTTGGCTGCTGCAGGGACGCAGGAGTATTCTCTGCATCCTTGTGTTGACAGGGAGGAAGCTGCAAATTACCAGCACTGTGGCGATCCTTAAGAAATTGCCCCAGGGGCGGCGGATGGCGAACAAACCCGGTTCCCTGCAGAGGAATTAATTGTGCTAGAGCTTCACAGGGTGAGGCTGGCGTGTGAGCCCTGCTGAAGGCTCTGGCCAGCCCTGGTCCAGGCTCAGGCAGCAGACGGGGAGTGTACTCCTGTGCCAAAACCTGGGCTGTGGGCACGTGGGGGGAGCAGAGAGCAAAGCTGGGGGGTTGCTGGAGGTGTTTTAAGCAGTGGGGGACACGGCATATTCTCTGTCACAGCACAATCAGCCTGTGTCGCCTGAATCCATGGCAGCCATGTGTGAGATCAGGTCGTTTGCCCTTGTACTGCCTAAAGCTGTGCAGACTTGTGTGGGTGGAGGTAGGTGGAAGAGCAGAACCTCAGCCTTCCCAGTTCCTCGGGACAGGGTCTGTTTCCCCCAGGACAGTGTCCATCCTCTCCCATCAGTGTATGCTGAGCTGTCCCGGTCCAAAAGTGTGAATACAGGAAGAACATAAGCACAGTTTTGGTCTGGGTGTTCCTCAGCTGTCTGGCTGTGCTCCTTTGGACAAGGCTGCTGGCCACTTTGGTCAGTAGAGAGGAGAACAGAGGAGGTGGTAAATCATGAGACAGTAACGCAGGCCAGTGGCTCCTGGGCCTTGTATAGACCTGTGAAATACCTCAGAAGAACTACCTTGAGCACAACCAGGGGAGGGACAGATTCCAGCAACAGGCTGCCTGTCCTGTTGGTGGTCCTTGCAAGATGGTAACAGGAGAGAGTAAATTGTCTTCTTTAAGGCAACTTATTTTACATAGTATCTGGATAAGATTTAAGGGCACTCCAGTAGTACAAACTTGCTCTAAATACTGGTGTGTGGCTCATGGTGCCTCCAGTTATGTCCATAACGTCCCAAGAAGTTTTTGACTTCTCTGTATATTTTATGGAAGCATATTTGCTGTGTCCTCAGTGACTCCTTTATGCTCACTCTGCCTGGGTGGTGTTTCTGGCAGCCCCTGTCCCATTCAGAAACAGCCTTAGGAGTATGCTGTTTTCAATCCTTGCTCTTGTCCTGTTGTTTCAAGTGTCATTACAAGTGTGACCTTTCTGCAGCATTACCTGTTGAGGTGAGCAGTGGGAGAGCACTCTGGAGGGCCCTGTACAGGGCACTGCAAATCACAGAATCACAGGATGTTAAGGGGTTGGAGTGGACCTTAAAGATCATCTAGTCCCAACCTCACCTGACATGGGCAGGGACATCTCCCACTAGACCAGATGGCTCAAGGCCTTATCCAGCCTGGCTGTGAACACTCCCAGGGCTAGGGCATCCACAGCCTCCCTGGGCATCCTGTTCCACTGTCTAATCACCCTCACAATGAAAAGTGAATGAAGTGTGTATATTACTTGTTACTGACATACCTGTTACTGACAACTTCTGTGCTCTTCCCTTCTCAGAGTGATCGTCTCCTTATTAAAGGAGGGAGAATAGTCAATGATGACCAGTCATTCTATGCTGACATTTACATGGAGGATGGCCTCATTAAGTAAGTATGGGACTTATATTATCTCCATCTCCCCTTAAACCAGCTTTAGGTTGGCCGGTTGTTGGCTTTTTGTGGATGTGGTCTGTACCCAACTTGCCAGCCAGGAAAACTTGATAGCCCTCTCTGGACAGAGGCTCAGCTCTCTGTGTGAACACACATGTGATTGCCTGACATGTTTTCAGGGTAACTCCAGTGACTGAATTGCAGTCAGGCTTGTGGGATTGTGATACAGCATCCAGTGTGCAGCAAAGCTGTGTCTAATTGCACCAGAAACAAGATTCATCTTTGACTCCTGTTTTGCCCTGTGTTAACCATATTAGCCTGAATGACCCCACACAGGATCCTGTTTGTTAGCACTAACAAGGACAGTGCTGTGCTGCAAGTCATCTGCTCTCTTGAGATTTCCGGGAATTGCAGGGAAACCTTTGGGTTCCCCCAGCTTCTCCATGTGTGCCTCAGAGCTGCAGGAATAGCTTCATTGTTTAAAGTCTGCTGTTCAAACATGGGAAAAGTATCATGTTGGGACATGTGAAATGAAGGTGAACTGAAAGAACCATGGAAGTTTATAACAAAGAGACTTGAAAAGGCGTTTCTTGCTCTATGATAAGAGTTAAATATCCAGCATTACCAGGGTGGTATATGTTAAAAATCCAGCAACAGATAAATAGTTCAAGAAGTGGGACTGTATTTTTATGAGGCTGTTTTTAGATGAACAAGAGCATTCATGACTGGCAGTAGTTGCACCCAGGCAGGAATCAGAGCCAGTTTCAGGTCTTGTTATGGCACAGGCTTCCTGAGTATCCTTGAGCCTCATCTGCAGCCTGGAGGTCACAGAATTTCACTGCCTTGGAAGCAAAATGCTCTCCCAAGTGAATTCTGGTAAGAATGCAGTGAGCAGTTTAAAACCTTTAGTGGTAGATTGATCTCTGTAAAAGCAGTGGGAAGAGCTGCTGGGTTATTGCTGTGAGGACCTGGAGCAAGCAGTTCTGTCCACAGAATTTTTGTTATGTTAGGGAAAAAAACTGCAAAGGGACCAAACTTGAATGAAATGCAAAAATGTAATTTGCTTTTCATTTTTACTTCCCCAGTGTGCCAAGGAAATCAGAAGTTTTCCACTAAAACCAACTTGTCTTTTATCTTGATTTATCAGGGAAGACTGAGGAAGGCTTGATGGAAATAGGATTTCTGAAAGAAGAGATTTGAAGGCTGAGTGCTACATATGGACAGATAAAGGGATTGAGCAGGCAGGGGCTGAGGGAAGGGAGTGCTGAGGTTCAGGTGACTTGACCTGCAGGAGGGCTGGGTACCTCGAGTTGTGCTCAAACAGAACAGAGGACTATTCCAGTCCTCTCAAACAGAACAGCTCCAGAGGACTGTGGTTGTGTATTAGGTTACCAGTGAATGTATACTGGAACTTTCTAGATTTCCTGTTTTCAGAAGATATTTTTAGGTACTTGTGAGTTTTAGCTGCCTTAACTACAGCATGGCACTGCTCATAGCAAAGCTGTCCTTCAGGGCACGGAGGAGAAAAGGTGAGAGGGGAGGACTCTGGGCACCTTGGGAAGACAGTGAACCTGGAGCTTGCAGGATGTGTCGTGAGCCCAGTGGGCTGGAGTTGGGCTGGGCACTTGTTGAGCTCCCCCCCAGCCCCCAGGAGTCCCTTCACCCTTGGGACCTTGTGCTGTGAGTGGCATTGCAAGTCCCTGATGAGCCCTGAGCTGGCCTAGCAGCTGTGGCATTACAATGGAAATCATCTTTCTCTGTAAGTAAGCCTCAGACTTGAGCCTTACTTAAAGTGGTCAGAAGGACGGGGGAGAGGAGAGATTAGGGGTGCAGCTTACTGGGAGCAGGGCTGGTGTTGGGTTTTGTGAGCATGCACCCTGGGTGAGCACTTAGGTCTGCTCTGCCCATGGGTCTGTAGGGTATGAGATGTCCTAGGCAGCTTCTCACCACACACTGCAGAGATCTGCATGGCCATCAGACCATTCTCCCCAGCTGCCCAACCCAGGGCCTGCCCCAGGCAGCAGGTGCCATCCCAGATACCCACAGAGCAGCTGGACAGATGGCAGCCACCCCTGGACTAAGCGCATTGTAGGTGTCAGCAAACCAGACAACCCTGCACGTGGCTGTGCAGTGGGGTGGGTTTGCTCTGCCTGGGTCTGGGAGTGGGACAGAGAGGAGTGTTCTGTGGGCAGGGAGGTGACCTGACAGTTCCTGGCTGAGCTGTTCAGGGGTTATGCTGTGGCTGGTTTTCCTTTGTTTGACCATCTTTGTGTGATCTCATCAGGCAGATTGGAGACAACCTGATTGTCCCTGGAGGGGTCAAAACCATAGAAGCCAATGGGAAGATGGTGATCCCTGGAGGAATTGATGTCCACACTCGCCTGCAGATGCCATACAAGGGAATGACTGCTGTGGACGATTTCTTCCAAGGAACAAAAGCTGCTCTGGCTGGTGGAACCACCATGATCAGTGAGTGCAGCAGGCAGGGCTTGTGCATGACACCACCCAACACTCCTGCAACACCATCCAGATCTTTTTTCTCTTTGTTTTTCTCAATCTTTGTTCTAAAGGCCCATGATGGTGTATTCATATCCTCTATGATCTCTATCAGGGCGGTTTAGGGAGTAAGGATTGGGATGAATCTTTGGATCCTTAGTAATGATGAAGTGATGGTTCAGGAGGTCTACATAGGACTGCTTGCCCATGCAGATCCTGTGCTCTGCAGTACTTCTTTGTCTGCAGCCACTGCTGCCCCTGGGACCCTCAAAAAGAAAAAATGACATAACTTTTTTTCCCTGTTAAATAAAAATAGGGCAGTGTGGTGCTCAGATGACTCTGAGCAGGGAAACAGAGCAATGTGCTGGCATCCCACACTGCTCAGAAATAAACAGTGCTAACGAAAAAGGAAAGGGAATTCTGAGGTCCTTCCCTGGAGAAGGCCATGGCTGTGCACTGGTTTGAGGTTCAGGTGTTACTGCTGTGCAGTGGTCACAGCTGTGTGCACTGCAGGGTTTCTTGGGATGCAGGAGCAAGTGTTGATCCTTCCAGTAAAGGGCTGGGTTCTTTGTCCTTCCCCCACCAGTTTTCCTTCTCTCTGTGCCAAAAAAATATGTTTTGTGGAATGGATTATGGCAGGGTGTGGGGATCCCATGGTGGGCAATAAAAGGTGCATTAGTGTTGCAGTGTGGGAGGAGGCTGTGTGCTAATGGGGTGGGAGTGGGGATGGGGAATGACAGGACCCTTCAGCTTCCAGCCAGCTTCTCAGCAGAAGCTGTAAAAGCCCCTGGTCCCATGCCAGAGGCCATTAAACAAGGGCTCTGTGCACTTCCCTGCCAATAAATGCACTTGAGGAGCAAAGGCGCGTTGTGAAGGTAACAGGAACCTCTTGGGAGCTGCCCTGAAGCCCCTGAGGAGACCAGCCCGGGGTGATGGAGGTGCCAGGCCATGGTGAGGTGGCCCGGTCGGGGAACCGTTGCCCAGCCCTTGCTCTGCTGTGCCCCTGCAGTGGACCATGTGGTGCCAGAGCCCGAGTCCAGCCTGTCGGAGGCGCTGGAGCGGTGGCGGGAGTGGGCGGACGGGAAGGCCTGTTGTGACTACGCGCTGCACGTGGACATCCCGCGCTGGAGCGACCGCGTCCGGCAGGAGCTGCACACCATCGTCCAGGAGAAAGGTTTGTTGCCTGCTGCTCCCTGCCCAGCCTTGGCCAGCCCTGTGCCCTGGCTGGGGAGGGCGAGGGGTGGCCGTGCTGTCAGGAGGGTGGCCGGCTGGAGCAGGCAGCCTGACCACCCCTCTCTCCTCTCTGCTCTGCCCCAGGCGTTAACTCCTTCATGGTGTACATGGCCTACAAGGATTTGTACCAGATGTCCAACACCGAGGTGAGACCCCCTTTGCTACCGTGGTTGTGTTGATGGAAGGGGCAGTGGGGGGTGGCTGCCTGTGTGGGGCTGCCCCAGGCTGTGGCCGTGGGCTGGATGAGCTCCTGTGCTCTGTACGGCACAGGTCTGGTGTGGAGATCACCAAGAGCACCTGCTGGTGACTGTATCCTTCAGAAAGCTGGTCCTGGCACGGCCAGAGCATTGCGTGGCATGGCAGCACCAGGCCCTGGCAGCTATGGGGCCATGGGAGGTGCCAGGGCTGTGGGCTGCCTGCTCAGGAATCATTTCTTCTTGTCTCTCTTTTAGCTGTATGAGATATTCAGCTGCCTGGCAGAGCTGGGTGCCATAGCCCAAGTTCATGCTGAAAATGGCGATATAATTGCACAGGTAACTAACTAACTACTTCTGGCACACAGGGACTGAAAATCTACCCCAGGCAGATTTGGTGTGGGGCATTAGCAAAATGGCTCTAAAGCTGCATGGATGTCTTTTGTAAGGTGATACAGCAGCAATGTCAAATTTAGCACTGGTTTTTTTGGTTTTAATATGTTGTACATAAGTGAATCTGAAATAATGAATTAGTGATTATCTAAATGGAAGAGAGTAGCCATCAATTATAGTACGTTCACTCCAGATGCAGCTCTTTTCAGTGTGGAGAGGTAGAGACCTTTGCTTTGCACATAATGAGTCAGGAGAGGTAAAGTGCATTGAGAAGTGCTGTGAGTTTTCTCCCTGTAAGCAAGCAGCTGCCTAATGACACTGGATTTGCAAGGGAAGTATTCTGAGGGATGTGGCTTGGTGATCAGATGAGTAGTCTCTATTTGCCTGCTCTGTTGTAATTGGTGCTGGATGACAGAAAGTCCAAATGTTTTGATTTTCATTAAGACACAGAAGACATTGCTCAATTAAGCTCTGCAATTACTTGTTTTTTTCTGTCTCTTATTCTTGGGAGTTGAAGGAGCATGAACCAAGAGGTCATTCTTTGAACATCCTCTCAGACTACAAAAGTCAGGTTTTCTTTGGACTTTTAGAGCTGCAGTGCACAACTGAATGGCTCCTGCACATGAAAACTGGGAGTGATCAGAGGAATTGTATTGGCTAGAGTTTATCTCTGCTTCAGCATCAGCCTAACCACAAAAGACCCCCAATCTCTTAATTGGTGGCACTTCACAAACCTGGGAATTGGAAGGGCTGAGGAGTTTTGTACCCTTTTTTTGCCTCTACACTGTGCTTGTTTCATTGAAGAGATTTCAGTCAGTGTCTGCCCTCCCATTTCCCCATCCTTCCTCTCTCTCTCTCAAACCCCTTGAGGATGCATCAACCTCTCACCATGGCTGAGACAGGACACAGGGTAGTGATGGTCCTGAGGGAAGGGCTTGACACAGAAGGGATCTGCTTTTCTGGTTGGTGTTTTCAGTCTTGTAAAAGCTCTCTGTTCTTTTGATGTCCTAGGAACAAGCCAGGATGTTGGAGATGGGAATAACAGGCCCCGAGGGCCACGTGCTGAGCAGACCTGAGGAGGTAAGATGCAGAGGACAGTTCAGCCTTGCTGAGCCCCTGTCACAGTGGGGCTCAGTGTGGGTAGTGGGGCCAGACAAACATCAGGGTGGGGGGTGTGTGTGCATCCAGGGGTATCCATTTATACAGACACTGCTGTCTGGTTCATCATCAGCCCAGGAAAGAACGAGGTGCATGTTTGTGACAAACAGTTCTCAGTCTTGCTCAAGTTGCCCAGCAGAGACAGAAGCCCTTGTTCTGAGTCTCACAGAGAGGAATCAATCAACAAAAATGTCTGTATGGCTATAGCAGCCTTTGGGGCTGGATTGGGGGCATTTGTCTTGTATAGGTGACTCCACAGGTGTGAGAGACCTGAGAAGAATCAAATGATGAATTTTAGTTTCTCTGAGAATTGACTGTACACATCTGAGTGCTGACAGATTCCAGCCTCTCTCTGCTTTATATCTGCTTAGAGTCTAAAGCATGTTTGAGAGTCAGATGGACAAAGCCATTGGTGGAAGGAGTGGGAGGGAAGGAGAGGGGGAATTCCCTGGTTACAAATCATTGTCAGAATACTAATTAGATTACTTCTAATTTTAGCTTGCAGGGTATTTTTCTGTTTGGTCCATTAATCTGAGTTGAGTCTAATTTTAAATAGGTTTCCTTGAGATAACTCCCTGCTGAGAGGTGCTTTAACTTTCCACAACATGTGAAAGAAGAAAACAGTAGGAATTTGGTACAATAACAAAGCCGAGCAGGGAAGCACAGGGACGGATTTATACTTCAGGGCCCGCTGAAATAAAATCAGTTGGCTCAAATTAAAAGTGTACAAAGTTGGCTATATTAGGGCTGGTAACAACATACATGGCCTAGCGTAATACAGTGTTTATTTCCTTAGAAGTACGAGAGTGTAAAGCATTTTCTTGTACAGGGAAGAGTCTCAGTATCAAATACAGTGGCTCAGAGTCCCTCTGCATGTAAGCTGCCATTTATTTTTATGACTAACCTGTTACCACTAGCTGGCAAGCAAAGGTGCAATTAAGGGATGCTGTGGTTGTGCCAGGATTTGAGAACTGTCCTGTTGCCATAAGACAGCGCTGCAGATCTCACCCAGAGTCAGTAAAACATTGTTGAGTGTTTGATCTTGAAATACCATTAGAGCATAAGGCATAAGCATAAGCATGAGAACACTGCAACGCTCTAGATATCATCTGTTCAGCCAAATCCAAATCTCATTGCCTTTGAAAATAAACAATGTTCTTCTTCCACAACACATTCTACCTGGGAAAATGTTTAGGTGGGACACAAATGGCCCTGCTACCCCATAAAGCCCTCAGGTGCAAAGCATTGGGAGGGTGATCTGTGGCTCCGTGGGTCTGCTCTGTCCTGGAGGGACCTCAGTGGGGATTAAAGACAAGTTTTTCTTTCTGGTGATGGTGGTGATGATGATGCCCAGGTGGGGCAGGATGGTGCTGTTCCAGATTGTAACCTGCTGTGAGGGTATTGAGTGATGGCTGTTTGCTCCTGTCCACATGTTAAACATTACCAACTGCTGCAGTCCATAAGCGTGCTGATAAAACTGTTCTCTTGCTTAAATTTCTGTTTAAAGAGTCTTTAAGCAGAAGAGAAAAACCTCTTTTCACTGTACAGCAAATAGCCCAGCAGAAGTACAAGAGGCATGGGTGGGTGGTGTGTCTGGGTGCAGTGCTCTGCTTCTTCTGCCCCAGGACAGTTCAGCTGGCACAGCCCCAGGAGCTGCCCTGAGGGCTGGATCAGTGGTGTCTTTTTAAGGCTTCTGTTTTGAACTTCCTCATTCCAAAACTTGAAGCCAAACTGTAGAGCAAACAGTTGCAGAACTCTGGGGTTGAGCTCAAGCTGAACACAGACTGATGTAATAGTCCAAAGATATCACTCCTGATGGAAATCCACCCTCCAGTAAGAGCAGGACAGTGGGATGAGGTGGGTGTCAGCAGGCTGGGGTGAGCAGCAGGACAGCCAGGCCCCAGTGCCAGCAGCCTGCCAGGGCATGGCCCCCTGCACCCAGCCATGGGGGTGGCAGGGACATCTGGTTAAACCTGCTGCAGCCATGGGACAACCTGGAGCAGGAAATGCTCTGGAAGGGCTGACCCTCTGCTGCCTGGTGTCAGCCTGTGCTGGCAGGCTGGGCAGCAGTCTCTGGGCTCCTTGAGCTGTCAAGAGAGCTGGAACCAGGCAGTGGAAAAAACAGCAGATGCAGCTCTACTGGCCCCTGAGCAGGGTCCAGGCGCTGCTCCTGTTCTGGGCATGGAGCAGGGTCCAGGCAGTGCTCCTGTGCCAGGCATTGTGTTGCTGTAGCCTGAGATTTGGGCCAGGCCCTGGGGAGACTGAAGCTTCCCCCCTCAGATCTCCCTGATTAACCTGTCCTTGGGGAGTCAAGGGTAAAAGCAAGGACACAGGGTGCAATCCATGGTGTGCTGAGAGGAGCAGGGGCTCCTCCTTGCCCACCCAGTGCTCCTTTGCAACTGTGTGCCATCCTCTATTCCAGCTGGAAGCAGAAGCTGTCTTCCGGGCCATCACTATTGCCAGCCAGACCAACTGTCCTCTCTACGTGACTAAAGTGATGAGCAAAAGTGCTGCTGACCTCATCTCCCAAGCCAGAAAAAAAGGTGAGTGGCAGCTGGTGCTGCACTCAACCCTGCTGCTGCCACCAGGATCCTGGATTATGTGGCCCCCGTGTCCTCATGATTGTTTTGCCAAGACCATGACTGTAGTTGGAGTGCTGTCCAGTGCTTCCTCTTCTGTTGGGGAGGTTTGCCTGACTTATGAAGGGCAGGGGGACACTGCACCAGGCCACATAGAGCCACCTCCTGTTGTCACATCAGGTAACATCATGTGGGGCACAGGTAGGAGCAATGCTTTAAACACTAGTTTGTCTGTGGCTGTGAAGGGCTTGCTGAGGACACTTGTTCCAGGCACATTGCTGGTGGTTTGAGCTGCTGCACATAGCTCTGGCCTCCCTTTGAAGTGCTGGCCCCTCAGAGGTGCCTGGGTGCTTTTTCAGGTGACTGGGGGCTCCATTTGTCTCTGGAGGTGGAGCACAGGGATTCCCAACAGGCACGTGGGCATATCCACAGTTGTACTCAGTGGACCCTGTGCCCCCACCCCAGGAGCTGTGAAGGGGGAGGCTGGTGCACTGGGATCTGTGCCCTGGAGCATGAGGACCCTATGGTGATGGCAGACAGGGCTTGCTGCAGGACTTGCTGCAGGACTTGCTGCAGGACTTGTTGTCTCTCCTGCCTGTCCCAGCACCAGAGGCCCAGGCCAGCAGTGTGGGACAGCCCAACATGGGTCTGGGTGTTCTCTGGGCTGTCAGTAGTGCTGTAGAGCAGAGAATGCCTGCAGGCTCCACGGAAACAGCGTCCTTTCTGTGCCCTTTTCCAGGCATTGTGGTGTTTGGTGAGCCCATCACAGCCAGTCTGGGGACTGATGGAACACACTACTGGAGCAAGAACTGGGCCAAGGCCGCAGCATTTGTGGTCTCTCCGCCACTGAGCCCAGACCCAACAACTCCTGACTACATCAACTCCCTCCTGGCCAGGTGAGTGACAGCTCTGCTGGGAATGCTGCTGGGGGGAAGGAAGAGGTTAGTCCAGTATGAACCACTTCAGTGTAGGTGTTTACTGAGCTGACTGGTGAAATGGCTCTGACTCCAAGCTGTGGTGGTTTATCCCTGAGAGTGGAGGGAGGACAGGGGAGATACCATGAGGTTAACATCAGTAATGAGAAAAATACCAGGACAGGTAGTCATGGACCATTTTAAATGCCCTGAAGAAGGCAAAGAAATGAGGACCAGCTAACACAGACTTGTCAACAGAAGCATTCACCAAGCTGGAGAAGTGAGGAATGGCTGCCTGGGTTGGGATGCTGCAGGAGAACATGGAAGGGTTACAAGTGTCACAGGCTGGTGGGGGCTGCAGTCGAATACAAAGCAGATGTGTTCTCACACCTGTACAGGTGAGCAGTAGCAGAGCCTGCAAAGTGCAGGAGGCCTTTAGGAGCAGCTCCTGCACATCTGGCTGGGATGGTAGGTCTTTTTTTCGCCCTAAAGGTGAGGGGGTAGGGAAGGGATTTGTTGAAAAAAAGACAGACAATAAAAGCACTTCAGCAATTTGCTGTGACCTTTCACAGTTACGCTCCATCCTCTCACTGGCAAGGCCCATGCAGCAGCTGTGGAGACACAGCACATTCCTGGCCCTGTCCACGTGCCCTGTGTCCATCACACACCCCCTCACCCTGCATTTCTATGACCAGTCGTGTGGTGGCTGGTCTGTGTTAGCCAGGGGATGGCTGACAGTGGGGGAGCTGTAAATGGAAATGACCTTTGAGGTAACCCTGGAAACATCTCTGCTGAGATGAGTGAGGGATGCAGTCAGTACAAGGTGTCTCTGCAGCAGGGCACGTTAGGATAAACCCGGTTGTGCCAGGGTGGAGATGCCATGCCCGGGTGCAAGAGAGGTGCATTTGGGGTCTGAGCATGCAGGTCGCCCTGGATTTTGCTGTGGTCAAGGACCAAGAGATGCCTCCACTCAGTCTGGATATGTTATATAAGTGCAGGTCATAGTGACTGGGAGGGAAAAGTGAGCCCAGCTCCTTCACTGGCTTTCTAATTCTCCCTTTCCAATTTACTCCAGACCTCAGAGGAGAGATGAGTACGTCTTAGTCCCTGCAGCCCACAGGTGTCTGTCCTGACACCTTTGCCATACTGCTTTCTGCGAGGCTGCAGTGGGAGGAGAGGCTGTGAGGCTCCAGCTGGGCTGGATGGCTTGTTTTCCTCCACCAGGACAAATCTGGTGGAGATTAGGAAGCGTGTTGTGTCATGAGCTCAGACCTCTGGCTGTGCAGTCCATCAGACATATGGCAGAAATTATCAGAGGAAGGTGGAGATTAACAGTGGATTAGAGCTGATTCACAGCCTCGAGCAGAGTTGCTGTGTCTGCACTGTCCGGATGCTGGAGGCCCCTTGCCTCACATGGGCAGTGCCAGGAGCTGGCCTGTCTTGGTCTGCTTCCTTTTGCTTGGCAGTGATGACTTCCCAGCTGCTGCCTGTCCATTGCTCCCTGAGCACTCGGCAGCAGCTGGGTGACTTTCAGGGAGCCATGGACAGCTCCTTGCTTGCCTTGGCTGCTGGCAGCTCTCTGGCTCTGCCTGTTCCCGAGGAGTGGGATGGGTCAGGATATCTCATCTCTCTGGGCCTCCTGGAGACAGCTGCTTCTGGGCTGTGCTTGCCCTCGGGGTGCAGGAGCTGGCAGTGCATGACACAAGGGCTGGTTGTACAGGACAGTTCTGGAGCAGAGTGGCTTCTTCCTTCCTGTGTAGCAGAAGGACTTTCCCAAGCAGACCTGACAAACTGACGGAAATAGGTTTTCTGACTTGCACTGGGATGATTTTTCCTTTGTGCTTGTGCAAATGATGGAGCCTGGTGTGGAAGGGTATCTTCTGACCTGACACAAAGGCCACCCTGTTCCCTGGGAGCTGAGCTGTTGACTCCCCTTGTATGCAGGATGCTGTCTATACTCAGGCAGGCAGCACAGCGTGGCAGAGGTCTTGCCCCCAAGTGTCCCGGGGGCTGGGTCAGGTGGAAGTCTTAAGGCTGAGGGGCTGTGGAATTGAGGGTGCAGAGTAAAATAGAACTGAGCCAGGGGCTGCCCGTGGCCAGAGGAAATCCATGTTCCTCGTGTCTCTGCTGCTGTCTGACTGCAGAACGACTGACAATGTGTTTGTTCCACCACTGACAATGTGTTTGTGCCACCACCCCTCAGTGGTGACCTGCAGGTTTCGGGAAGTGCTCACTGTACCTTCAGCACCGCTCAGAAAGCCATCGGAAAAGACAACTTCACAGCCATCCCAGAAGGGACCAACGGCATAGAGGAACGAATGTCAATCATCTGGGACAAGGCAGTGGTGAGAGTCCCGCCGGGGAAGGGGCAGAGCGGGCAGGGTTGGCTGCCACCTCATGCTCCTGCCCCGCAGAGCTGGGCACCCAGCTGCTTGTCCCCTCTCTGGCTCTGAGAGTCAAACCAAGCTGGAGCAGGAGAGGCAGCTGTTGTAGGTTTGGGGTGAACAGCCTGGAGCTGTGATGGTGCCCCCACTTATTTGCCTGTCTGGTGCCAGGGGTAAGATTAGTCTTGACAGCCTGGGCCCAGCCAGCCAGCACCTCATGTGGGAGGGAGTCTGGTGCTTCCCAGGGCTCTTACTCTCTCTTTCCCCAAAAAGAATACTTAGTTCTCTTTGTGTCCGAGCAGGCCACAGGAAAGATGGATGAAAACCAGTTTGTGGCTGTGACAAGCACTAATGCTGCAAAAATCTTCAACCTGTACCCACGAAAAGGGAGAATAGCAGTGGGCTCAGACAGCGATTTGGTGATATGGGATCCTGATGCAGTGAAGATCATCACAGCAAAAACCCATCAGTCTGTAAGTCCTGTGCTCATCTGTGTGAACGCTGGAGGCTGGGGTGTGTGTAGAAAGGCTGCCTGGGAGCTTGGTGCTGCCCTATCTGTCTTTGAGGAGGGGTCACTGAGCCCAGGCTCTGGGCATGCCAGCTGTGACTGTGGATGTCCTTGAGCCCTGGGCTCTACACATGGGGTTTTTCTCGCCCTGCTTGACTGTTCTTCTCCTGACCCTGGCCCATGCAGGTGTAAGGGCACACATTTCTTCTAATCTGGATTCCTTTTCCAGGCACAATTTTTTCCTGGCTTTGCCAGCGTGCTTTGTTCATGCCTTACCTCAAGCCTAAGTCCTGCCCTCCTCTGTTCTTGGACTCTGTCCTCACACTGAGCTTCAAAGCAGCAGGTCCTGGTTCATGTTGGGAGCTCTGGTGGGTTCTTACTGTGCTGGGCTAGTGAGCTTCAGGAGGCCTCTGAGGCAGGCAAGGCTGTTACAGGTGTCCTCTCCCCACTCTGGTGACTCCAGCAGCGAGGTGTGGGGACTGACCCGCCCTGAGTGGGCAGGGAGTGCTCATATCCCTCCTGACCATTATCCCTGGGTTGCTGCAGGTGGCTGAATACAACATCTTTGAGGGAATGGAGCTCCGTGGGGCCCCGCTGGTTGTCATATGCCAGGGGAAGATCATGCTGGAGGATGGCAACCTGCATGTGACCCAGGGGACCGGGCGCTTCCTGCCCAGCAGCCCTTTCCCTGACTATGTCTACAAGCGCATCAAAGCCAGGAGGAAGGTGAGGAGATGGGGATGCCAGGAGACAGAGTTGGGACACTGCTCACCCAAATCGCATTTTTCCTTCATAACTGGTTATTTTTACTCTGCTGTTCTTGCTGGACCCTATAAGCAGTGCTGCAGACTGATGTATTTTGAATATATGCTTATGAAGCTGAGGCTTGGGTAGGCAGCTTTTCCCGTTGTGTTGGTGGTGTGCCAAGCTGGAGGCAGATGCTCCTCAAGGTCAGCAGTGGGTGATGTCTATCCTCATCCTGTCCTGCTGCAGCAGGAGTGTGGAGGGAAGTGCTCAGTTAAAAATGAAGAGATCGGCCAAAATTGCCTTGTCCTCCCTCATTTGTGCAGCATGATCCCCATCTGGGCTGTTGTGCTGGTTCTGCACACCATGCAGGGCAGGTGAAGGGTGGGTGGTGGGGCTGTACCAGGCCTTCTCAGTGCAGGACTGGGGGGGCATGGGGCTGACAGTGAGAGTTCCCTCTGCAGGGGGACTGGGGAGACAGGGATGGCTGGAGTATGATGCTCCCTGGGCTCAGAGAAGTGCCACTGTCCTCTTCTCTCTGGTGACAGATGGCAGAGATGCACGCCGTGCCCCGGGGCATGTATGACGGACCCGTGTTTGACCTCACCACCACCCCCAAGGGGGGCACTCCTGCGGGGTCAACCAGGGAGTCCCCCACACGGCAGACACCCCCTGTCAGGAACCTCCACCAGTCCGGATTCAGCCTGTCAGGTGAGTATGTGTGGCAGCTGGGCTGGGAGAGGGCAGAGTCCCTGGCCACGTGTCCCAGCTCCTGGGGCAGGGGCAGCTGGGAAGTGGCGTGGGAAAAGGTGAGCACAAGAGGCAGGGCAAGACCCTGTGTGTTCCTTGAAGGACATGGCTGGAGCTGTACCTTGCAGTAGAAGCAAGGCAGACTGTGGCTGTGGAGGCCAGCATAGCATCCAATGCCACTTTTGCTGTGTGGGTCTGTTCATGGAGCATCTGCAGAGATGTTCAAGCCACTGCTGCTCTTGGGGTCACTACTGGAGTTGGGAGAGGGAACAAGTTGCTGCAGACAGTCTCAGGAGGCCCTTTGCAAGACCCCAGTCTGCTTGACTGCTCAGTTCTGTGAAGAAAATGCTCTTAACTTTGCTCTCCCCCTTCCCTTTGTGCTTTCTTGTCCTGTCCCAGGTACCCAGGTTGATGAAGGTGTGCGCTCAGCGAGCAAGCGCATCGTCGCGCCCCCGGGAGGCCGCTCCAACATCACCTCCCTGAGCTAAATGTCCCGGCTGAGGAGGAAACAAAGTCCCTGTTCAAGCGAAGGAAGAAAAATGGTACATTGGTGTTTTAAGAAGGAAAAGAAGTAAACCTGTTCAGAAGAATCAATAAGCCTCAAGCCTTATGTTTCACAAATGCTACTTGCTACCTAGCTTTAAAGATGTTGCTTCATTTTGTTTTTGCATAGCCTTAAGGTTCTGTTGTTGTCACTGTTGTGGGTTCGGTCGGGTTGTGTTTTGCTCTTCCTCTCTGTATGCATGCAGCTCGGACAGGTCGCTGGTTCAGTGTGTTATTGGTGTTGAACGCGTGTGGGATGCTGTGGGACAGTGGGAACGGCCCGTGGGGTGACCCAGTGAGGGGGCAGGGTCTGGCCAGAGGCAGGCTGTGGGATGGGGAGGGCAGGTGCACTGAGCTGGTAGGGGCAGGTGGGTCTGTCGTGTTCATGTCCTTCATCTCCACCCAACGCTCTGGCGCTTCACCACGAGGCCTATGGGGGAGCCCGAATCATCTCTGTAACGGCTGTCACAGCACCTCGTGTAAGGAGTTTTACTACTTTGTACACTTTATTAAAAAAAAAAAGTTGTTCCTTCAAACAACTTGTGTTGCTGGCTGGCTCTTTTCTTCCTCAGGCAGCTGCTGCTTGGCAGGGGCAGTGTCCAGCTGTGCCCACAGGAAGCTGGGCCAAGGTGGCACAAGGGGCTCGGGGTGGTGTTTGGGCTGGAGGGGCTGCAAGAATGGGCTGTCAGGATGACACAGTGCAGTGTCAGAGGGTTGGTGTAGCTGCTCAGGCAAGGTATTGGCAAAACAGCACGTTGCAAGTGTTTGTAAAAGCCCGTTCAGTTTGTCCATGCAGTCTCTGGCTGAGCCTGGCCTGGGCACTGGGGGCTGTGACTGCCCGGCAAGAGCTGCATCTGTCGTCTGTGTGGTGACAGGGACTGGCTCCATGTGGCAGTGCCTGGGCATGGCTCTGGGGTCATCCTGGCTAGGCAGGCTTGGAGGCTGTTTTCTGTGGGCACCTCTGAGTTAAATGCTCCCCTTCCATCCAGCAGTGTCTGTCAGACTGAGAGGCGTTGCCCTCTAAAGCTTGAAAAGCATGCAGAAAAAAAAAGTGATTTTTTTTTAAAGATTACAAAAATTAAAGGTCAGTTTAGGCTGTGCTAAGCAAATACACTTTTTTTTTTTCCCTTCTTTAGTATTTGACCTTGAAATACTTATTTTTACATGCCTGCAAGTCAGGCAGAACAAGCTGTCCATGCAGCAGTCCTTAAGGGGCCAGGCCAGAATAGTTGTGCCAGGGGAAGGGAAGGCTGTTCATCCTTACAAGCTTTGTGAAGTGCTGCTATCAAGTAACTAAAGATTTTTCCCTGTTACCTAGTAGTAATTATGCTGAAACTGTACCTCTGTTTACAGTAGAAGAGAGGAAGGGAGAGATGATTGTAGAAATCTTTGGGGAATTTCTAAAGATGTGATGTTCTTACCATTTAAGTACTTAAGTTGTTTTGGGTTTTTTGACCAGCCAGTACAGTGGTATTTCTGTAGCAGTAGATTTTTTTCCCCAGGAGGAGCAGGGCTGGTTTCCTTGTCTGGGACTCCAGATAAACACACTTATGGTGTGTGGACCCCTATCTGCACCAGAGCAACACAACAATAGTGATGTGCTGTGCAGGGGACAGGGACAGCTGTTGACAGAGTCCCTCCTGACCAGGCCTTGTGCCAGACCCCCTGTAGGACTGGGCAGAGAACAGAGGACCAATGGAAAACACTGGAGGTGCTCTGGATAGCTTCCCTGGGAATGGCAAGTCAAAAGAGAGACACAGAGAGACACAGAGCCCCCATCCTGCTCAGCAATCCTATTGCTCGAAAGAGGATGGCTGGGGAAGAGGAGGGCAAGAACACAGCAAGAACACTAGTCAGGGTGTGCTGTGACTGAGCAGGACATGGTGACTTTCCCATGGCAATGACCCTACTTTGAGGGCTTCACTACCTACTTACTGCTGAACTAATTCCACCCAGACAGGATGTGTCCCTTTGGGTAAATAGGAGGCAAAGAGTTCATCACACATTTGCTATATTACTGAGAATAGGAAAAATGTCAAAGAAGGAGAGGAAACATCAGGCCTGCCAAAGCATTTAAATAATAGCATCATTCCCAGCATTACTGCAGTAGAAACTCCTTGGCCAATCTTAGTCTTGGCCAAGACCACACCAGCAGTGTGGCCATTCCTGCAAACAGTCCCTGTTTAAATCAAGTGTGATTTCAATGGTAGAGAGATTAAAAATACACATTAAAATTTCCCTCTGGTGGCAGCAGTTTAACATGATGGTGAATGGATTTTTCAGGCATTTTTCATGCTGGAAAAGCATCTGGATTTGTCATTGCCTGGTTGTTACCTCTTGGTGTCACATCTATCTGCACACTCAGGCCATGCCAGCCCTGCTGGGTATGTGGAGAGGGAAAGGGACAGGAAACCTCTTCCCAGCTAAGGAAGGACCTCATTGCCACTGCCAGCCCCCCATGCCCACCCTCACGGGGTGTTCACAGGAGCTGTCTGTAAGCAAAGGCCACTCTTGTCACTGTGCACTGGTGGAGACCCTGCACCTGGGAGTCGCCTCTTCCCCCTGGAGCAGCCCATCCATGCCGAGGTCCCAACCTCTGCAGAGCCCTCACCCACTATGCTGTTGTGGCCCCAGCACTGCAGCTGACTTGGTGACATCTCTGAGCACAGGGGGCACCAAGGGCTGTGGCACCAGCCAGCCAAGCCGGAAGGGTGGATACTGTCTCATCCATTGTCACATGGCCACATTCCTGCCATCAGGAAAGGCAGCATAATAGGATCTGAGCCTAACTGACTGTGGACAATTGCAAGGCAGCACCCACAGCCTCTCCCCCCACACCCAGGACCCTCTGGCTGTGGGGTGGCAGGTTGAGGGGGTGGGTGCCCCAACTCCCCCTGGTGCCCTGGGCTACTGGCAGGGTCCCGGCAGCAGAGGACGAGTCCACGGTCTGACATGGTGACGATGGGTGGGTGGGCAAGCCCCAGCCCCACCTGGAGGTCTCCTGCAGGGGCCATGCTGCTCTCAGAGGTTGTTGTTCTGGTTGTCCTCCCTGTATGTGCCTCCGCTTTTTGTCAGTGGTGTGGTCTCCTGGATGCTGTCATGGTGGTGTCTCACCCTTGGGGACAGAGAAGGACAGCTGAGCTGTGAGGGGGGGCCCAGGCAGAGCCAAGACCCTGCAGCAGTGCAGCTGCCTGGGAGCACCCCACTCCCTGGTCCTCTGTGCCCCCTCAAAACTGGGGCCCCATAGCCCCAACACCCCCCCCAGCCCTAAACCCCCCCAGCTCTAGACCCTCCCCCAGCCCTGGGCCCCCAAACCTGTAAAAGGCTTCGGCAAGGGCCAGAGCCTCCTTTTCTACCTCTGGATCAGAACTTACTTTTCTCTGTTAAAAACAATGAAGTCCCTCTGGAGCATCTCCAGGTGCTTCTGGATGTGGCTGGCCTTTCACATTGGAATGGAAAAATAAAAGAGATGGGGAATAAATTCACAGCTGACACAGAAAGACATTGCAAGGGCAATTTCAAGGAGGCATAGCAATATCTCTAGGCACAGAGCATCTTTAGCCCTGCAGTGGGGAGAATGGCATTAAGGCTCTCCTCTGGCACTAAACCAGTGCATAAACATTCTGCCTTCCACCACAGGGAAGACGCGGGAGAGTTTTAGGAATAAAGTTGGTCACGAGGGAAAAAAATGTTCTGTTCAACCAGTTTGCTGTGGTCTTGCTAGATGGCAATCACCTTCCATGGAAAATGAGAGACATCCTTGACCACATGGTTGTACCTGCTTGCTCTCACCTGGGAGGAATTGCTTTTGCTGGTGCCTTTCTCCTTCTTAGCCAAGCGCTTTTTTTTTTTATGAAGAGGTTTGGATTCCAGAATCATTTCTTCCAGTTCAAAGGTTGGGTCACAGTTTAGTCTTCCTTTCTGGAGGGGAGAGAGAGAGGCAACCATAAGTGGTCAGAGCCTGTCTTGAGAAATCTCTTATAAACTGGACTGCACCTTGAGAGCTGAATTTTGTAAAAAGATGCACTGATTACAGCTGCCCATGCAGCTAGAGCAGCCGCTGTACTCCTGCCATACTTTGTCAGTCCCTTCAGCCAGAGGGCATATTCAACGTGTGACAGTGGCTCTTTTTGTACTCCTGCTTCTACTCTGCCCTTTGGTGGCTTCAGAGTGGCAATGAGGATGAGGACGGTGTCCTGGCTGGGATGTGCCTCTTTAGAGTAGCATAGCAGCCTGCAGAACCGGTCTTAAAGCAATACAGAATCACACCCATAGGGGGGGAAATACATATAATTGACAAATATTCACAGTTTACCCCAACTTCTACGTGGCTGAAAACCGCACACAGCAGCACTCAGACTGTTCTCCATAAGGATAATGTTACTTGTGTGCTGTTTTAATCCAATTAAAAAAGGCTCAGAAACACTAATCTAGTGTATGTGCTATTTACTGTGAACAATGAGCTTGTTAGGGCAGGCATTACAGAAGGAAACAGTTCCCATAAGATGATGGGTGATCCCCAGGCTGCTGCTGAGCCCATTCTGTTGCACTGGGTGTTTGGATGTTGGGAGCAGCATTGTCCAGAGTATGGCTCACAGGCACTGCCCACATGTTCCATCCCACATGGACCCACAGCCCGGAGCCTGTAACACCAGTTCTGCACCCAAAAATTCCAGGAACACTGTAAACAGAGCAGATCAGTTTTGGGGCACCCACAGTGCAGTCATCCCCCATTGCTCTTTATTACACCCAGAGGGAAGTGGCAGCCCTGCCCTGGTCTTCCTTTTCCCCTTGTGACACCTGATGCTCCAGTGGAAGTTTGTCAGAACGTCCCATGTCCCAGTGCCAGGTGTGAGGACAGGCTCAGGCACATCGGGAACATTTACACTCAAACAGCCTTACTGTGGGAATGAATTCTGGCATTATCCTTTTCTGGAGAACAGCATCCCAGTTCACATCAGACAGATAGGGGAAGGCCTGGATGTCCTTCAGCTGAGAAAAACGTTTCTCAGGATTCAGCTCGAGCAACTGCAGAGAGAGTTAAAGGGAAGAGATGAGACCATCCCCACACACGCTCCATGGAGTGGGGCTGAGGACAAGTGGCACTGCAAGGGACAAGGGACACCGCATCAACACTGGCACTTGGACCAGTGCCTCTCTGCTGCTCTGGCTCAGAGTCCCTTCACCAGGGTATGCGACAGGCTCACAAGCTTTAACTCCATTTATTCCTATTTTTATGAACGACTTTTATCCGCATTGAAGAAGCGGGCATTGAGGCAGTACAGTGGCATTAAACAATTTGTCCAAGGTTAAAAATAACCATTTGGAACAGGGAGTTAAACTCAGGCCTTTGTGTTCTGCATTTAACACCGTATCAGTAAAACATCCCGTTTTCTCACTCTACTA
This sequence comes from Corapipo altera, assembly GCF_003945725.1. NCBI lineage: Eukaryota > Metazoa > Chordata > Aves > Passeriformes > Pipridae > Corapipo > Corapipo altera. The sequence continues at coordinate 4,029,853 of NW_020884887.1, forward strand.
ATGGAATATTCTTATTCCAATGTGAAAGCCATGCCTTCACACTGCTTATTTCCAGCATTTTTTAACATTGCTTTAGGAATTACTTGTGTGGAAGGAGAGGGTTGAAGTTTGTCTCTGTTCAAGGCTTATAGATTACATATACTCCTGAGAACATGCAAATCAAAAATGCAGCAGGAAAACCAGATGATCCAAACCCTCCGGGGAGGGTGTGGACAGGGTGACCCCCCCCCCAGCCCTCCTCATGCTGATGTGCAGCTGGGCACACAGCAATGTCCCCACTACCCAGGTCCCCCTGGGCTCCAGCCCAGCGCCAGTGCTGTGGCTCTGCAATGACAAACATCTGCCTCAGACGTTAATAAATACAAAACTCCACAGGGGATGGTTGAGCCAGGAAGGAGCCGCAGTCAGCCTCATATATAATACATCTGGCTGTTAAACCAGATGCAAAGGGGCACTGGGCAATTTAAATAATTGTGACATTGCATTATTTATTCACAAGGGAGCCTCCATGGCTTGCAGCATGCCGTGGTTCCAGGGAAAAACTTTCAGCATAGAAACGCAGAGGACATCTGCAGTAAATATCCCTGTATTACTGTTAGGCTCAATGAAATATTGGCTTCATTGAATTTTAAGCAAATGGAAATATTCTTCAATTTTCTTCCTGGAAAATAGGCTGTGATTCTGTCTCAGCAAAGAATTGATGGCCTCTTTTCATAAAAATATTTCAGAGTATTTCATTAGAAATGACAGAATACTTACACATACTATTTGGAAAAAAAAATGGATGAAAGCTTCATTAAGTACTACTTTACCGCCTACCCTTATTTGAAAATTAGAAAACCATTTACATACTTTCTGAAAATGTGCTTCCAGTGCTGCTTTGCAGGGGTCAGTGCTCAGCTTTGCTGCCACTGTGTGCAGACAGCATCTGACACTGTCAAGCTACAGTCTTGTTTATTGAAGCTGTGGCTTCATTTCAGATGGGATTTCAGCTTCAAAATTATTCCAGTAATGATTTTGAAGCAATTCAGGATTTTAGGGGTTATTACAGCATAGGAAGCTCTATTGAAATAAAATTGCAGTGGTGCATGAACCGCGTGACATCAAAGGATTTCAACAGCATCAGCACTTCCTGCAAATATTTTCTATCTTGGAACAAATGATTTTTTGAGGATTAAAAAAATATATTTTTTTTGCTAAACTTATTGACACATATATCAATATCTGCTTCTAACCTAGGTCATTCCAGAGCGCTGGAGGACACTCTGGAAGTGAAGGCTGCCGTGTCCTTAGAGGAGGTGCAGCAGCAGCCGCCACATGCGCCAGCCCGGGACACAGCACTGCTCGCTGCCATCACCTCCTGCAGCTGAGCACCAAACGCTGGCGTTTGTTACACGGTGCCACCCAAATGTCACCGACACCAGCCTGGACACTGTTTGCAAGGACTCCCCTCCCCGTGCACTGCGAGTGGCAGGAGCGCTGCGCACACCCCCGGCCCCTTGCCCACCTCACCTTCTTGATCAGCGACACCATGTCCGGGGACCAGGCGGCGGGGTACATCACCTTGGCTGTCCTGAACACGTGGGCGATTTCGTTTGTGGAAGTGCTGGAGCGAATGTGATACGGCCTCTGTGGGAAACGCCACACAAGGAAAGCACCTGAATTTATCTGCTTTTTTTTCCAGGACTCCTTGGGAAATCTGTTTAGAGCCTCACACAGTCTCTCTGTCCAGTCCCCAGACTCCCGTGGGACATTTCTCTCTGCGTGACCGTGGCTCAGTTGAAATAAACAAAATGTCAAGATCTATGCTAATAAATGGACATTTAACAGCAGGACAGGCAGGAGAAAAGCCCAGAAGTCAGAGTTAAAACCAGCATGGGTTTGCTCAGCCTTATCAGTGTTTGTATCTTACAAGACTATGACACACAGTGCTGTGGTTAGAGCATTCCTGATATTCCCTGTAAAATGTGCCAGCGTTTTCAGTTCTTCACTCTGCTGGGGACAATGCCAGTGAAAAGGAGCTGGATTTCTCCCGCTGATCAAATTAGCTCAGAAAAGGATGACCCAGGAAGGGTAACCAGCCCCGGGTGGGTGTCAGGCTGCAGGATGACTGTCCCTTCTGCCCCGTGACCGGGTGTCATAGCACTGGGACAGGTGAGCCATTGCAGAGGAGCACATGGCACAGCAGAGCACCGGGGACTCCACTAGCATCGACCTGCAGTGCATGGCTGGAGTCACCTCCCTGCTTATCTCACAGCTACAACAATACTGCTGCCTTACCCGGAGAGACACCCTACGATGGCAGGCTGTTTTCATTTGGAAAGTTTCGATTACCAGATTTTTACCTTATGTCGGGGAGAGGAGAGGGAGCGTTAAAGACACATTTAAAAAATAGTAGCTATAAACAGTGAGATCGGATCAGGTACAGTGTGCTTGACGCGTGCCGACACTAGATGGACCTCAAGGCCTCCCTTCACTTCCCCCGCGTGGCAGCCACCCAGGTGCCACCATCTCACCACGGCTGTGCCATCAGGTGTGAACATGCAAAGGCATCTCTGCTCCTGCCCTTGGAAACAGTGCCATCGACTCTAAAATCAATATGATGCACAGTCCTGACATTCATTTAGCATTAAAAATGGAAAGCTCAAATATTACATTAAGATGTTTACAGGGATGTGGCTTCAGTTACCCAAGAGGTCAGGCAGCTACATCCCCTCCATGTCTGCTATCATGATCCCTCACAATTTGAGACACACAGATTCATCTGAAAAATCTCTTAATCAAAACATTTCTTTCAGGCATTCTGCAAAGACTGATGATAGAGTTTTTAAAAACATGTTTTGCATACTCATACTGAAAGAAGTTTCAGAGCCTCACAAGATTTTAAACATTCTTCCTTAAATTACATTCTCCTTTTGTTTCGAAGAAAGTAATTTTTAAAATGTTGTCCCACTTCTTTACACAATACTTCCAAAACACTGATGTATTTGTCTGTCTACAAGGCCCCCAATCTTATCTATGTCTTATCTGTATCAGCAGCAGAGCTCTGATGGCACAGGCAGGGATTGGGCTTTATCCATCATTTGCTCCAGCTGCTCAGTCTGATTACAACAGCAATGAGATTTTCTTTCAAATTTCCTTTTTTCCCTTGCAGGATGGGAGCTCCAGGTAAAGGACATTGCAGCCCAAACCTCAGGAGCTGTTGCTTGTTTGCCTCGTCCTGCTTATGCCAACCCAGAGGCCCTGAGCTGCAGAGGGGAACCACCACCACAGGATGTTCTGTATTGCAGCAGCTTCTCTGAGCTCTTGGCCATCACAGGAGCCGTGGTGGACAAGTAGTCTCTGCTTCCTATGCTGTAATAACCCCTAAAATCTTGACTTTGGCTTGGCCCTCTCATACCTGCTACAAAGCATTAACATTCCCAACAGTGTCCCAAGGACAGAGCCGGCCGGGCCGGGAGCCGCACACGTACCCGGGTCCTCAGCAGCTCGTAGGCAGTGACTCCCAGTGACCACCAGTCCACGGCAAAGGAGTAGCCAGTGGGTTTTGTGGAATTAAACATTTCAGGTGCTGTGAAATACAGGGAAAAGAAAGCTTGCCTTGCTGCAATCCCAAGTGGGAATGAGCAACACAGTGCCTGACCCACGCCCCTCCTTCGCTGCTGTGTTCCTGCGCCAGCAGCACCCAGCAGCCCCACAGGCCCCTGCACATGAACCTCTCAGTGCTTCTCTGCCCCCAAAGCCCAAAAGGAACGAATTCCTTTTACTGACAGAGGAATTGCCCATCATCCCTAGTAAATGGGCTCCAGGAAGCCTCTGTGCCCCAGCAGTGCTCAGCAGATCTGTATGTTGGGAAGCTGCTCCCATCCCACTCATCTCTTTGTTCATATTTAAAGCAGTTCAGTCTGGCAGAGCCCACATCCAGTCCCAACCATCAATGAAAGCAGCTCTCTGGAAACATTAATATGCAGCATAAATGCAGACGTGGTGCCAACTGCACCCTTGGCAGGGAAAACCAAATTTTAACTGAAGGAAGCCTGAGAGCCACAGCTTTTAATGGGAAGCCAGGGGGGAGGCACCGACTGAAATGTTCTTTCTTAGCCAATAAATTTCCCTTTTGAGATTAAGGAAAAAAAAAATACTTCAAAATTTTTATACAAGCTGGGAGGCAAGAACTGATCTAAAACCAACAAAACAAGGAGCAATGTTTTTTTACAACCACTCACTTGTCCTGAACATGGCGTAATGCTAGTTTTTAAAGCAGCCATTTTATATAAAAATTCAAATTATTGCTAATGATGCAGCCACATAAGACTTGTGCTGATGTACTAAGGGACCAAATACAAACCTTTGTGCTCCATTTTCCCTTCTCAAGGGTAGCAGGAGCACTTCATCATCACTACACAGCGTGACTGCTGCTTGTAAAACGCTCGGGGATCTCAGGAGTGCAACCATCTTAGTTTATAATCAAACCCATGCTGTACAATGTGCCATCATGGCACTAAAATCCATGTTTGCAGTGTACTGGAGTCCGTCTGCATTTAGGATTTGCAGAGGGATACAGTGCACGTTCCCCAGCTGCACTGAGGCATTCCCTGTCCCTGCCCCACAGCCCCTCTCTGGGGTGTTCCTTATTCCAAACCAGCCTGTATATTTTGGTACAGACAAGGAAGAAAAGAGTCCAAACCCTCATCAAAAAGGACTTCACCCGTGTCCCACCATAAAATGGTAATTCAAGAAGGTTTAACTGGCATTGGTTCTCACCCATGTAGGGCTTTGTGCCAGCGATGGTGGTGACGTGGATCTCCTTCGTCAGCATCGTGGCGATGTTGAAATCGGTGATGTGCACGTGTCCTGAAAGAGAGAGGTTAACATGTAACAGGATTGGCTTTAATCTCACATGAGAAACAGCTCTGAATCAGAAACATGAAGTAAAATACTCCATGGAAAGTAGCTTCCAGGAAAACAATATTCTGGTGGGAGAATTGATAGAAAGTATTTCAGCTTGCAGGCTGCTTGCAGTTGTCTTATTACTTTAAATATCCCCTTATTTTCCCTTTGGGGAGCAAAAAAATGGGAGTTCTCCAAGAAGTAACTTAGTGATGATTGTTTTGAGTCTTCATAAATTTGAGGGGAAGAGAACTGAACTTTTCTCACAGAAAAAATTCCACTATGTTTTAAAAAATAAAAAGTAAAAAAAAAAAAAATCCCCAATGTTTGGCTTCCTAGTTGCTTTCCATTTGGTGTTCCAGGTACTAAGCACTCCCTCCATTTGCCTCCAGTGTGAAACCAAGCACCTTCAGCAGCCAGCAAAACAGCCTTGCACAGAAATCCAAACATCATGAAACCCCCTTGGGGTAGGAATGGGCTCTGCTACCACGGATATAATATGCGCAGCTGCTGCCTGCAAACCGAAAAGGAAATAAAAGAGGTGGATGTGATCCACAGGGGGATGAGAAAGGCAATGCTCCCACCTAGCTCCTGCCTGTGCTTTTACTTGTCTTTTTTGGGGTTTTTAGGCACTCGATTTATTATTCCCCATTCACTGAACCACTGTTGGGGAGCAGAGCAGCCCCACATGGACATACAGGTGATCAGACCTGGCTGGCTGCACTGAAGAAAATCTCTCTTGAACTTGTGGGTTAGTTCAGCCCAATTCTCCGGATCAAACACAGGCAGGCTCCGCTTCCCCACCTCCTTCATCTCCTCCTCAGGCACTGAGGCTGCTCACCCCTGACAAAGGTGAGCTCATTATCAACACATCAGCTGTTCTGTTTCCTGTGTTTTGCAGCCTTATTGCCCCCTCGGCAGTAACAGAGGGGAGCTGGATTGCTGCTGTTTTCTCTAACCACAGAGATCGAAGTAAAGTGGCTTTTGCTGATAGAGATGCTGTGACAACACCTTCCTCAGTCATTAGCTTCAAACAGCTAGAAATCCACTGCTGCTCTAGTTCACAAGTTAAAGCAGAATAACATCGCCTTTATAGGTCTAAAAGTTGATGCTGTGGCAATGAACTCCTGTTTTCTTGTCTGGATACTGTGAACATTTAAGTAAATATTTACAACTGTGCCTATATATCTGTTCTGTGAGAGCAGTGATACAAGTTGCCTGCTGCAAATACCTGATCTAGCTGGGGAAATGTGGAGAGTAAAAGCAGAACTTGTGATTTCACCTGAAACCTCTGTATCATGCCCATGTCCTGGTGAATTGTGGCACTGCTGCAAGAGCACAAACCAGGCATTGGCACTCACCCCTCACACAGCTCCCAACAGACCTACGGAGCATGAAGCATGTGTTCCTCCCTGCTGCTCACACCATCCACAGGCACTCACTCCCCCAGCCTGCCCACTGAAAAGCAGCATCACATCACTGGGGAGCACTTGGGAGAAAGAATGACATCCAACTGCCCTGTCTGCATACATCCCCTGCATCCTTGTGCTGTTTTTCCTTTCAACTCCAGCTCTCATTCCACTTTGTGGGGAGCTGTTTTCATAAATATGAATCATAAAGGCTTATTAGGAATTTGATATTCCAAGCACAAACATGCCTTCCTCTGGATCCATCTTTTAAATTATTCACTTCAAACAAATCACAAGTTTTATAAACTAGCCCACTTGAGAAATGACCAAATCCAGCCAGTGAGGCTGAGGAAGAGGCTCAGGGCAGTATGATGAGGCTGAGCAGTGATGGCAGCGTTACAGACTGGGGTGGGAGCTACTGGGGCCCAAGAGGGATGTACTGGAGGTTGCTGCTGAGCTTTAGGGTCAAACCTTAAGGTTTGTGTTTTCCTGATTCTCAGCATCTCTAGTTGCAGGCAGTTCTGAACCAGCACAGCCAGAGCTGCCCTTGGGCACCACACGGCTCCTTCCCCAAGCCTGAAACTGGCACTGCCAGACCAACCCTTGGGTTTGCCTTAAGGCAAACAATTTTCTTATTGCATTCAGCACTTCTGTTACTTCATAATTCCTTCACCTTTCTAGAACATCTTTTGTGCAAAAAATACAAGGCTTCTGCAGATTCAACTAAGAAAACATTTTAAAGGATATGAAATTAGAGAGCTCAGGAGCTGTGGATCGTGGAGGCTCTTGGACAGGCTGTGCCCTAACTTTCTCACCTGAGATGAGGGAGCAAACGTGCCATACCTGCACTGGCATAACTCACCCACTGCAGCACTGCCCTAGAGAACCTTCCAGCAGCAGTACAAGAAAGGATCCTGAGCACAGCCATTACAAGGCTCTTGCAAAAAACCTCTGTTTTACCAGAGATAAAACTGAGCCTTTCTTCAATTTTATTAGACAAATGACCTGGTCAAAAACTCCCGATGAATTAGCCACAATTCCCAGAAATTGCCATCTGTTATATCCGTTCATTCCCAGGTGAGCTGTGCTGTCACTGAGCCAAATTGACAGAAGTGTCTTTAAAGGAGGAAATCACTTTGTGCTTGGAATGACTGCTGGAGGTGTCATCTGCTGGGGATTTTTTCCCTGGGGGATCTGATCCTAATCTCTGATGTTGAACAATGGCTCCTTCATTGCACAGGAAGTTATTTGCCTGATATTCCACTCTATAATTCCTTGTCTGAAATTGATATGTCACCAACCAGGGTGACAGAGGCGAAAGTGTGAGGTGTGTGTCAGGTCCGTGACAGTCAGTGTCAGGACAACACATTTCAACCAATATGTGGCATAACGAAAGGTATTAAATACTGAATCCAGCCTCCTGCAGCTCATGATGTGCATGAGGGCTCCTATAGCCTCCTTGACCATTAACACCTATAAAAAGGGTGTTAGGGTCTGTAACAGAGCAGGAGGCCTTTCCAAACTTAAATCTGAAAGATGAAGGAATCAAAGCTGTAAAGGAACTTCACAGGTAGAAAGGGAGATGGGCCAAAGGGCAGAGTTAGGGGACAAAAGGAGTCTAAAAAATGAAGGACTGAAGTCTGATTGCTGAAGGTCTTCAGGTACTTCATATTCTTGGGGAACTGGTCCCAATCAAGAACATCACAAAAAAATTAATGTTAGCTAATTGCATCTATTTTGTGATCCCAGTTGTGAAAATGGGATGGTGATGGGAGAGGAGAGAGAATGGGGAGCTGCAGCTCTGCACCACAGGGAAGGAGATACTGAAAAACAACCATGATCTTCTAGGCTAAATATAGATAAACATGCAGCTACAATAACAGCTACTCTGGGGACAAGAAAAAATTGAACTCTGTGTGTGACCAAAGCTTTCTGTGTGCCTCAGAGGACACACCTTTGCTGCCATGAATGAAGAAAAGGAATACTACAAGTCACAGGGAGAAGGACACTGGAGTCAAGGGTATGTCCCCAGAAAAAAACTGAAACCTCTGCAAAACACAGGTGAAATATCGCAGTGAACAGGGAGCAGGCTCAAAACTCATCCTGAATTGCAGTGTCATTACAGAAGTTTGCAGGTTTTATCCTTCTGGGCTGAACACAACTGCAGAGATGAGCAGAGTTTTTTTTCCCCTTTTTTCCCCTCTTTGAGGAGCACTGACCTACATTCCCATGGCCACAGAGATCCCAACTCGTCTTGGGGGACTGTGTCACCCCAGACTGAGGGGCTCAGAGGTTCTGGGGAGTGTCTGTCAGCGAGGGCTGACCAAAGACAGCCCTGCACGGGGAGCCCTAGCAATGCTGGCGGAGCAGGTCCCCAGCACATCAGTGAGGTCAGTGCTCTCTGTGGTCTGAGCATGGGATAACAGCCAGAGAAGGACCAAGTGAGGCAGGACAGAGGCTCCAGCCCCTGGAGGCAAAGCTGCTTTTCTTCCAACTCCTAAATAAATAATCAGCCAGTGCTCTGAACTTAGAGGTTGTATGGAAACAGATCGAGCCTGGGCTCGGTGCTGCCAGGCAACCCTGGTCACACACATGGTCATGCAGAGCCAGGTGATGCCTCCCTTGGGAGATGCAGCATCTGAAGTGATAACAGATTCAGATATGCCTCTTCCCTGCACTGACTTTTTCTCTTCAAGCACTGTAGCTGTAGCTGCTAATTAAGATTTCTCACAACAACTCAGTTACATGGATTTTTCAAAAAATACGAGATGACAAAGTGTTTCTCTAATGAGTTACAAGCTATTAAATATCAGACAACTCTTCACTGTGAGAGGTTTGCTGGGGAAAAAAATGTGACTACAGAGTCATGCAAGAATATAGTCAAGGGTTTTGCTGAGAAACACTACTGAAAAACTGATAGCAACATCTATAACATATCCAGCCCTAAATCCCCTTTACAGCTCCCTCCCAATGCCAAATGCTCAAGGAAAAGGAAAATACCTGAATAAGGATTATCTGTTGCACCATAATTCATTCTATTTGTGAACACACACTGCACAAACCCTGCAGTGACATGAGCATTACTCTTCAAACAATGCATTTTGAGTAAGTTTTAAGCAAGAGCCAAGAAAGTGTTAAAATCAGCAACTGACCCCGAGCAGCACCAACGTGGGGTCCCTACCAGTGCCTTGTAGGGTCATCATCAGGTCAGCCAAAAGAGTTGTTGGTTAAACACTGAGGCAACTCTAAAAGCAGCATTACAGGGTGCCCAGTGCCCAGAGGTGTGAGACACTGCCACTCAAAAAGCAAGTGAAGCACAAAAGGATGGGAGGGTGTCACTCCCAGCTGGGCTGAAGGAAAGACAGCAACACTAAATGAGGGCACCAGCGAGCACCGAGACTGCAGCCTGGGTCTCCTGTCTCTGCCTCTGCTTTTACACATACACGTGACAACAAAGCACCTGGCACTTACCGTGCTCATCCAGCAAAATGTTGTCGGGCTTGATGTCTCTGAGAAAAAAAAGCAGAGAAGCAAAGACAGCCATTAGCCTAGAGAAGTGACAGGAAACACGGCTGCAGGCACTTCAGGAAAGCCCAGGCTCTGGGACACACTGGCAGAGACACCGTGCCCTCAGAGCCTCAAGGCTTCTCAGCTCTGATGCTCCTGTTTGATTTAGCCATGAGACAGTGACTAATCAAACAGCACCAGCAGCAGTGGGTACAGAGCCAGGGCTGTGAAGGCTGCAGGGGTTTGAGTGAGCAGCACTCAGGTGAGTCCACCCACAGTTAAGTTAGAGATTCTTTTTGTCATTTTCCTCCTGTTACTTCTCAATCTGTTTCAACACTGTGTCGAGAATGGTTCCCCATTCACTCAGTACAAATTAAATTATTTTAACATCTTTGGTCTAGAAACAAGCGTGTTCTCCACAAGTTTTGTTCCTGAGTAAAAAAACCCCACAAAATAATACCTATAGCAACGCTGTGGGGAAATGCTTTCACCGAAGGGAGGAAATGCACACCTGAGACACTGATACACCCATTGTGTCCACCTGAGTGACTTTACAAGCTATTACCTGTCTTTAATGAGCTCATTACACCGGCCCCCATTGAGTGCCTGCCCAGCTGATGCCATTCAGTGCCCCAGGGAGAAGGTCCCAGCCACAGGGCAGGCAACAGCTACAGTGACCCTGTGCCAGCTGCTGCTCCCCACAAGGCCCAGGGGTTCCAAGGGAAGAAATGAGCAGGTTTAGGATTTTATCTTTGAAAATTCGATCCCTAAGTTACAGTTTGAGTTCACCGAGCTACCTGGAATCAGGAAAACACAATATACCTAATTGTCATGTAATAGCTTACAGCTCTCTGGCCTCCTGTCACCCAAACTACTTCTGGTGGATTATAAACACCAATTACCTTCCTGGTGCCATCACCATCACACAGGTAAACACAGGGACAGGTGTCATGAGCAGAGCATGGGGCAGTGTCAGGTAAGTGGCTGGTTCTCCCCATAAGCACAGCAAAACTGTTTCCAATTATTTTTTAATTATTATTTTTTGATTTCTAACGTGGCTTTTTCTGATTTCCCTCAGTTTGTCGTACAGCCTCTTAGAATTACACCAGCATAGTAAGATCATTCTCAGGATGCAAAGGATGACCAGGGATAATGCTGACTACTGTTTATTTGTGTATTTCTTTTCTACAAACTGGTTATACCATTTCCTAACCTAAAAGATATTAATATTTCCTATTCTTTTACATCTAGGTGTGAAATAATTCCAGCCTGGGTTTGCTGTCTCTGCACAGCTTTGTTCAGCCACACGAAGCCACCACTTCCCTGTCTCCTGATGTTCCCAATTACAGCTGTTGCAGTGTAATTGACTCAGTTGAGTCACTTTATCTATCTAATATTGTCCCACTGGGTTACAGTGTTAATTAAACAACTTTCATTACAGTGTTAATTAAATTACTTCCAAATTTTACAGCCTGCCTTATATGTTTTGTTGTTCTTGATTCACCTTAAACACATGCAGCTGCAAGAAGTGCACACTGCAGCCTCACGTGCAGCTTCACATTCACATTGGGGCAGAGATCCATGCAGGTTTGGCACAAAATAAGCAGTATGAAAGAGGAGACCCCTGAGAAGGTGGGAATTGTCCCCAGGGTCTGGCCCCAACCTAAGCAGAGCAGAACCACTCTGGGGTCTCATGGCTGTGGGTGCAGGTGAGGGGTTGTTCCTCCCTCACACCCCGGGTATGGCAGCCAGACACTGTGGACAGGAACAGGAGTTCATCCTCACCAGCCTCTCCCCAGTGTGTGCCTTCCCCACCAACAACCTGGACCATTTCAGTTTTACACTCTGTGCCATGCTTAATTCTTGCACTGCACAAGAACACTCCTCTGGAGTGATATTTATAAATGAGGTGACTTTCTTCTTGCCTTTATCGACCCTCATAGTCCCTCCCTGCTCATCCTCCCTGACAGCAGCTACTTGGTAAACCCTTGGGTGCCCAGGGTTGTGCTGCCCATGACACCAGCAGGAGAGAGCTGCATGTCCATCAGTCCACAGCCAAACCCTGCTTCCCAGCCAGGGGAAAGCTTTTCCTCCTCTGCTTCTCTGCAGGTCTTCAAAGGTGTGGCAAAAGCTCACACACATTTTTACACTGTCCGTGAGAAATCTTGATAGCCAAATCCTAGAAAGGGATTTACCTCACACAGAAAAAAAGCTGTGTTTGGGCCCATTCCTCATATTTTGGTGTGGTACAGAGAGGGAGACAAAGGGAGACACCTCCAAGTGTGAACACAGGGGAGTTGTGAGTGCTGACACCTACCCTCCCTGGACCACGCAAATATTAATGAGCTACAGCTAATTAAACCTATTAGAGACAGCTTTTTGCAGGATCAGCAGAATATGCTATTTCACAGCTACCCCAGAGGGAGAAATCAGATGCTCTCTGCTTTATATGAAATGCTTTTCTTGGGGAAGCCTTGTGCTTCACATGAAAGCAAAGGTACGTGGGAGAATATTTTGTTTAGTATTTAAGCTTCTATTTGTCATTTCACATCAAAGAGGAACAAGCCTTTCCCCAGTACAGCCTGTGGCCATCAGCCCTCCCGAGGTCCCAGCTGACCTGTGGATGATGTGCCTGCTCTGCAGGTAGTCGAGGGCCAGCACCAGCTCACAGATGAAGAGTTTCACTGTGCCCTCTTGGAACCGCACGTTCTGTTGGAGGTGGTAACGCAGGTCCCCTCCAAGCAGCAGATCAACAACCATGAACATATCCTCTTCATCCTGGAACGAGTACCTGAAAGAGCACACACATGGTTCGGGGATGGCAGCACTGAAAAACAACAGTCATAAAGTGACATGTGGTACCTCTGGGAATACTCATCATTTCTTGGAACTTCTTCAGTTGAGAAACAATAATTTCATGACCTTCCCATGCTCTGTTTCCCCCTGTGACTAAAATCCTATGGTCACACTTGTGATGACAATAATTTAGCCTCAGATCCATAACAGAGTCAGAGCAGACTGTTTGAACAACTCCAGATGGATGTTCTGCCTTCTCTGAGTATGTGTGGGAAGTGATCACAGGAGCAACACGGAGGAGCCCTGGCCCAGCACAGCCCTGCCCAGACCCTCAGGTCTCGCTGTTGGGTGCCAGCTCTCCCAGTAGCAGCCTGTCCATGAACCCACGTGCTCAGCACAACAGGGGTGCAGCTGCTCTCTGCCAGTCCTCTGTAAGTGACCTTATCTGATGGAGTGTTTACCCAGTGTCCCTCTGAGAGGGGCAGACTACCAGCTATGAGCCCTTTCCTCATGGATTTTTCCTTACCAACACACTGACTGCTTGATGGGATGAACAGCACCACAAACCACACCACAGGCCACTCAAAGCTAATAGTCTGTGTGTCACTTGGAGTGCAGGAAAGCCACAGGAATGGTAAAGGCATTCTGAGGCCAGGGAAGGCATGGTAAGAACAGGGACACTTGCATGGTTTGCTCCCTACAGGTCTGTACATATGCACACACAGGTCAGTTCTCAGCTGATGAGTGAGCTTTGCCCGGAACTGTCTGTTCAAGCAGGAAAGCAAAGTATGGAGATGTGACCTGGGAGGTGTGGCTGCACCTTTCCCACTCATACCCCACTCAAAACAACACTGAATGGTAGCTGCAGCAAAATCCCAAGGGTTCACCAAATGGCACTCAGGTTACAAGGGATTTCAAAAACGAACAGTAATTCAAAGATTTGTGATCTTCAATGTGTTTTAGCCTCATTTATTGTGTTTAGTATCGATAAGTTCTACCTTATTCTAAAATTAAATCCAATTTCCCATAAATGTAATTACCTACCACCCCAAAGGACTCCTATACCTACAGGATATCAGCCACTTTATCACATGGTATATGAGCTCACATCACTTGGAATGTTACTGGTGTCCTAATAAAATTAAGAAGAACACAGTGCCAAGGGACACCCTGCAAAGAGCCCTGCTTGGCCATCGATCCTGTGCCACTGCTGGGAGCTGCTGTTGCTGCAAAGAGCAGCATTAAATACAGGTGGGTTATGGTGATGGGCAATACCTGCCCCGGGGGGCACTGCAAGGGGACACATGGATAAAATTTCTTGTGCTGTCTGGGGGAACAAGGGAGATAGATAAATGTTTGTTTCATTAAACAGGATTCCCCTGAAACAAGAGCCCTGGTGAGCAGAACACACCAGCTGCTCACAGGACAGGCTTGCAGCAGACTAGGGGGGTCTCAAAGGTGTCTGTAACTGACTGTGCTGACTGGACCAGTGAGCCAAGCAACCACCTCTTACCATAAATTAACCAAGAAGGGGTGTTCCAGGCCCTGCATAATCTGCAGCTCCTTGAAAACATTTCTGACTTCATTACGCTCCACACACTTCTGTTTGTTCATGTATTTCATGGCGTACATCTTCTTAGTGTCAGTCTTTTGCACCACGCAGACCTAGGAGACCAAATCAGGGGATGAATCAGAGATGATTTGTCAGCTAATTTGGGCTGGTAAAACCCATTGACACAAGTGTTCTCCAGTGGCTTTGGCAGAGCTCACAGTGCCAAGGCACAACTCCGTGCACTGATGCTGCAGCACTGGACCTTGCCCAGGAATTTCTTGCCTAGTTTTCACCTGAAGAGAAATTTTGTGGGGAAGGTGAGCAGACTGAATTTATCACCACAAGATGGGAGATAGGGAATGGCACAGAAGTCAACATTTCATTCAATATCACTCGCTAATCATGGTCATGTCCATCCCTCCCACAACTAGTTACTGCTGGGGAGAGCCCCCTCCACCACAGAACTACAGTTCAGTCACTGGGAGCAGCACCTGATCCTCGCCTTCCTGAGAAGTGTCACTCAGCTCACAGTGAATCCTGGGCTTTCTTTGAATTGTAACTTTTCTTATACGTCCCCAAATCTAGAAAGAAACATCACTTCAAGGCAAGCCTCCAAGCCTGTGAGAGTGCACAATGAAACAGGCTGGTGGCTCGGATTTCTTTACACAACAGTTTATGAGGTTGGGATAAATTTGCAGGTTTCAGTCAAACTTTTTTTTTTTGGCTCCAGATAAATCTCTTTGTCTCTTCATCTGAGCTTTTTGTTGCCCTCTGCACCCAAGGCACATCCCACTTCTGGCATCAGGGTGCCTTTATGTGAAGAGGCAAACGACCTTCTGTCAGCCCATACAAGTGGCAAATTCCACAACAGCATAAAAATAAAATGCATGACCAAAACTTGATGCTTAATAACAAACACCATGTCTCACAGAGAAATATTTAACATATTAAAAAACCTGCCAGGCTTTCATATTGATTGTAGATCTTTATTAAATATGCATCATGATGTTCAGTGTTGATTTGCTGGGAAATCTTAGGAAATGCTAATTCGGAAATGTAATGAAATTCCGTTCATTTGATTGATCAATTTCTCATTTTAATCTCCTGTAATATAATTTGTGGCTACAGAATGGATGAGGAATCGAGCTCTGAATCCTTCCTGATTACCAGGAGTTGAAGCTCAGGTCAAGGCTCACTGACGATGTAGAGCTTTGGTTCTGTGCTGTCATGCAAGCCTCCAGTTCACCCACTTCCACCCAGTTACACCTCCAGTTGTCCACACAGTGATTAGGTCCCAAAACACTCACTTTTCCAAAGCTGCCCTTCCCAATAGCTCGCAAAATCTCAAAATGGTCGAAGGTAACTGCAAGAAAGAGGAAACATTTTAGTATTAAATGGCTGAGCAAACACTTGATGATATCACATTATTTCTACTTTTCCTCCATATGAGCTGAGGAAAATGAGGGATACCCCAGCAACACTCTGTTTCTTTTGGAGATTTGGGTGTTATTTAAACTCAGCATTTAACAGGGATTTTTTTCACTCCAGCTCAGCTGCAAAGGCAGTTCCCTGGGTCAGCCTCTGTCAATGGCAGATCAGGCAGAGAACCCCCAAGCCAATGTTCTCACTGTCCTCCTGCCCTGCCTGTTAGAGATATCAGCCTCATCTTGCTCCTGCTGAGAACAAACGCAAAGCTTAGTCCATGAAACCCTTATACCTTAGGAAAACATTGCCATTACCTTTTCAGGTAGGATGGTACAGTCTAACCAAAGCAAAGTTTAGGGTGACCAGCTACAGCACTTGGAAGGAACACGAGCTTTTAGGCACAGATGCCCTTTCTCAAACCCAGAACAGCTGCAAATATCAGAGTAAATACAAGCTGATGATGACTGAGTTTAACTGGATCTGTTTGCCAGTGAGACCATCAGAGAGAAGGGTACCTGCAGAACAAAAAGGGTGAAGATGCTTATCACCTGCAGGGGAAGATGAGAGGGGTGCCTGCTGCAGAGAGAGGTCAGCTGCAGTAGCCCTGTGCCGTGACACAGCCTCAGCTGTGGGGAGAGGGGGATCTCTGGTTCTCATCACTGGGACCCCACAGGGGGTTCTGCAGAGCAGGGCAGACCATGGCATTAACAGCTGGGCATTAACATCTGGAACGGCTGCAAATCTAGAGGAGTTAGACCAGCAGCCAGTTTTTGCATGTCCACCCCCTGTATCTCTATTGTCCTTTACAGGAATGCTTTCATGAACATGTTCACACCCTCTGCCTCCTTGTTCTTTAATATTGATGTTTTCATTAACATTTTAAACATAGGCCTATGAAACTGAGCTAAGTTTCATACTTCATTTAAGACTCTCAAACTAGGTACAGGCACATTTTAACCTTTCTCTGATTTAGCCTTCCTACCATCCTCAGCTTTCACAGGGAGTCAATTCTGGAGTCTCACTCCTGAAGAGCACTGAAGTTTGTGGTGTTCAAGTCAGGAACCAAACGCATGCTGTTCATTCTGAATCACACCCACAGAATTGACAAGCCACATTTCCCTACCTGATGGCATCTAAAACAAAGAAAAAGACAAAGCTTTTGCCCTTCAGAGAAAAAACTCATGTGCTCTGCCAACTCAGACAAACAGTGTTTAGGAGATGCAAAGAAAGATAACACAATTGCCATAAAGAAGTAACTGAGGTATAATCATGAAACACTATTTTGTAAGCAGGGATCATATTTCTAAACTGAGGTTCAAGGAACAATATTTAAATTAAAAAGTACAGATCCCAACCAGCCACAAAAAACATCCTTAACAAAGACCAGTCAACCCTGCCAAAGTCCCCAGGCTCATCTGCCAAGCAAAATCAGTGCTTCAGGAGCTCAGGTCTCCCCATCCCTGTTGCCCACCCCAGCACAGCAAGCACAGCATCACATGGTCTGTTAAAATTCCCCTTCCTTTTCTCACTGTAATTTCCCCCATTTTCATTATAGTCTCTCACTCCCTCTCTCCTCCTCTGCTCTGTCTCAGGAAAACAAGTACTGCCACTCAATGATCATGTCAGTCCCTCTGTACTGGAGAGTGGGACGTGGTGCAGACCCAGGCAGAGGATGATGTTGATGCTCTGTTCAGTCCAAGGGTGATTTAAACACAGAGCAGCTGCTGGTGGGCTGGAGAGGGCATGGAATGATGTGTGTCCTTCTGACCCACCACTGTCCTCACCTACTATCTATTTCTACTTTATTTTCCACCAAATTTGGTGGGGAGACCACCAGGATGCCACCACTTTGGACTCTTCCCACACCCTTCAGCACAGGAACAGCACAAAAAAAATCTGGCTTTTCACATGGTCTAATCCTGACTATGCTAGAAGTCAGATCACTTTGTAGCCCTGAACCTTCTGTCTGGTTATTACATTTTCTTTTCAGCTCACTTGCTTATTATCCACAATTATCAGAGGAAATGCTGAGAGAAAAGTAATACTGTCACCCTGCTTCAGCTGAAGGCAAACGAAGCCCTTCAAAAAGTTCAAATAAAAATCATGGTGCCATAGAAAAGAGTGAAATTATAGCAACAGCAATTTGGGAAAATATGCAAGAGTCATTAGGATTGGCACTGGAGCACCCATACCACTTGTGCTGTTCCACCCACCCTCACAGGTCCCAAAGGAAAAGTCTCCCTGTGGCACAGCCACAGAGGTGGGAGTGGTCCCCACTGCCCACAGGCTGGGGGAGGGACCTGCCCATGCCATGGAACACTCTGCTGCTTCCTGCTGTACCCAGCAGCTCTTACTTAACTACAGTTTAAGCTGAAATTAGAGTAAGGACAAGATTGTGACATCTAAGGTGATATAGCCTGTGGTCACTGATCTGCAAGATAATGGAAAATTCCATAGAGGACATCTCCATTTCAGCCTGATTTCTCTCCCCCCAGTATAATAAACCACAACAAATTAGAGAAAAAATGTGCCACCACTTTTTAAATTTGGGTAGGGCCATGGAAGCAGAACTGCACTGGTCTGGATGCTGCATCAGTGTGGACAGGTGGCCCTGAGCCCACTGAAGCCCAACAGATTGACACTGAACCACCCAAAAAGGTCAGGATGGGGCCTTTCCTGGCATTGCTGTGTTTCTGTTGCAGGAGCTAGTGCTGCAGGAATCACGTCAAACCCAGAGAGACACCCAGCAGAGACCAGCCACCTCAGGGAAAATCCCACAGCCAGGGCACATCACCCCGGGGAAGGTGGTCAGGAACAGAAGTGCTCATCATCCTGAGCAAGCACAACTGGTTGTTCATTAGAGATGCCAAAACTGAGCATTGAGATGCACCAGGAATAAAATCTCCAGGAAAACCTTGCAGCATGGATTTCTTTTGCACTACAGCAACTGGGAAAAAATATGAAAAACAAAGAAAACTTGCAAGAAGTTACATTAATAGATTGGAAAGCACAGCTGGTTTAGCCAAACAGCTACAGACCTGTAGTGGCACTGTAGGGCACATTGGACAAGAGTTGATGGGGTATCCAGGTCCTCATATATTTTACTTTTAATTATATGTATTTGTATTTATCTACAGATGCATTTTGTTGTTGTACCCAGGTAAAAGCCCATATGGCAGTCAGCAAGCTGACTCATGCAACAGCAAATATATTTATGGAGCAATCTTTTAATGACTGTCTCTGTAATCTTGGCAGCACAGGGACCCTGGCCTTCAATACTGCTCCAAGCAGTACTTTTCCAACCCTCCTTTTCCAGCTGACCCAGCCTGCAGGCTTGGCCTCCCCGTGCCTGAGGGGAGCACTGCCTGGATGGGCAGCTACCAGGAACACCCATGGGAACACTCATTGCTCGAGCCACCTTCCCACCACATTTCCTACCGGTCCTCCACATGCTGGGACCTCCAGAACAAACCTCCCCAGCCTCCAGAGCAGCAGTGTTTTGTCCCTGCCTTTGTGTGCCAGGGACACCTCAACACCAAAGGTCTGCTGACAGTCCTGCTCCCAGAGCCAGCTGCTGCGAGGGGAGGCAAAAGGACCCCAAAAAACAGATTACAGCTCTGCAGGGACTATGAGCACACTGCTGCTGCTGACCTCCACACACCCCTGCTGACCCAGAGCTCCCGGGCATTTTGCAGCCCCAGGATGGGCACTGCCCACAACCCTCACAGTCACAGTCTGCACTGAGGACTCTGCAGTCCTAGAGAACAAACAGGAAAAGCTCTTACCATCCTCGTTCCCACTGAAGGGTGGTGACTTGCTGGAGGTGTTTGCCCCCATGGTGTGCTCAGCCCAGGCTCAGTGCTCCCCACTCCTCTGGTTCCACTCAGCCCTGGGATGGTGCTACTGCGGGTCAATCCCAGCAGAACTCGGTGATGTCCTGGTGCATCCTGGAGAGGGCAGGAGGCAAAAATTCACCATCATTCAGGATGAAGAAGCGTTTAGAGCTTGCAAAATTCTCGCTGGAGGTTCACTGCTCTGAGGGAAACACTGAGTGTCAGGGGAAAAGCACATTACAGTGGAGTTTATTAGGGAAACCAGTAACACCGTAACCTTGTAACCCAGACCAGGACTGCAGCCCGCTACGGGAAGGGTAGAAACAGATCAGCAGACCCGAAGATCCAAGGATCTGTCTCGTGTTTGCTATATTATCCAACACATATTTTGTAGCTTCAGTGATGACTAATTGTAGTGAGGGCAATATCCAAAATAAATGGACATAGTGACTTGGCTAGACAAAATCAAAAAGCACTTTTCACTGCTGAGGTCATGTGAAAGGGTAAAAGCTAAAGAAGAAGAAATTCAAAATGTCAACTTTTTGATTTAAGCTGTTACACAAGTCTTTCATTTGGGACAAAATCATACCATTCTGGGCTTTTTTATTGAAAAGATTCGATGTAAAATCAAGGTGCAGTTATCACACAAGTTCTTCAAAATTTTTTTTCAAATATGAACTATGAACAAAAGAGCAAACCTGATTTCTGGCTTGGTGCTGGCTGCAGTGGCTGACTTTCCTCTCCCATTGCAAAGGAACAGCTGTCATTAGCAGACAGCACAGGCTTCAGTTTCCAGTCTCCCCTGACACGTATGGGAACACTGGAGTGTAGCACTCTGTAGAGTTCAGTGACAGTTGAGAGAGTCTGAATGCTCTCCATAGGGTACAGCAGCCACTTTACATCTGAAGCATTTACACGCAAAGCACCTTTATTTGCTTGGGTTTGATACTAACATCCCTTTGACATACAAGTTTATTTCTTCTTGGAAGTACAAAGCCCTAAAAGAATAAAATGAGGGAGTAACAGTGCATCAGGATCTGGACTGTGTCCAACCCGGAGCATTCTCCAGGGCATCTGCTTGTTCATTGAATATTTTCTCAGATCTACACTCTGAAAACACCTACTAAGTAGCTCCACTTTTTTATTTTGAAGTAATGAAATCACGTTATTCAACCAGAAAAGGGAGGAATCATAAAATATATGTCAGAGAAAAGAGAATTACAGGGAACTGGGGCTGCCATGGGTTGCTGTGGGTTCCCACACCAGCACACCGAGTTCCTTCTCTCACGCTAAGGAAAATAAAATCTTGATTTCCCATCTCAGAACTGAAACGAGATCCAACAATAAAACAATTGAAGCAGCAAACGTTTACGATCCCTATCAGTGCCTCTGAAAGGAACAGACTGAACCTTCAGTTTCAAACGAAGCCACACCAGCACCTATTTTCAAGCCCCAAAACTTACTCTTCAGAGGAAAAACAGACCTTCGGATGCAACTGCCATAAATCAGGTTCCCATGCCACTGCTTCTACACCCTGGTGATCTGACTGATGTCAGCCGAGCTCAAATGCTCAAGGAAACTCCCTTGTACACCAGTCTGGAGCTGAATTTATTTTTGAAAATACATCAGTACATACAAGCTCCGAGGAGGGAGTGCAGGTATTCCTTGAAGTTAAGCTAATCTGAGTACTAATTACAATCATTTGCATCTTTACAAAGTGTACCCGGGGTACGGTAATGATACATCCTTTACTCCTTCACGTTGCAAAGTCACAAAATTATTAAAATAATTACTTTTCCTTGGGCCAAGAGTACTAACCCTTCCATTCTAACATCATGCTCGAGTCGGCCCCTCGTTGTTCCCGGGGTCTCGTCAGCGGGCATTTTACAGGCGTGAAGGCAGCCGGGTGATCCCGGCTCCCAGCCCCGGAGATGAAAGCAAACCCAAAGCAAAGCAGAGGAACGCAGCCACCTGCGCGGTTTGCACTCGCACCGCGAGCAGGGTGTGCTCTGAGGGGAAGGGAGCGCAGCGGGACTGAGGGAAGGGCTGGACGCGCACCCGGAGGACGAGCGGCAGCCGCATCCCCCCTGGTGGGGACTGCTGAGCCCCTGGAAGAGGACCGCGATCTCCGAGGGTTCACAGACAATTTCTCTCACCCCCACTGCGCTGCCCCAGCACCGCTCGGGGGGAAGCTGCGGCTCTGCCGAGCGGCTGGGACTGAACGGTGACAGAGGCAGGAGGGACATCACCCTGCGCTGCGGTCCCAGGGCAACCAATGACTCTGAACTCCCCCGCGGCCCCAACTGCGCTCGGGAAGGACGAGAGCAGGTGCCATGGGTGTCACTGTCAGTGCCATAAATGTCACCATCAGTGCCATGGCTGTCGTCTGCGGTTCTCCTCGCCGCAGCCCGGCTCCTGGCAGCGCGACTCCCGGCCCGTAACACGCCGCGGGCAGCGGCGGAGCTGCCGCCGGCGAGCACCGCACGTCCCGAGCCGCCGCCAGCAGCGAGCGATCGCCCCCACTGCCCAGCCCCGCCGGTGGGGCAGCGGATCAGAGCCCCGGTCCGGAGAGCGCAGCCGGGGAGGCGCCTACCTGGGGAGAGCGGAGCGCGGGGTCCGCGGCGGGACCGAGCAGCCGCCGGCCCGGGCGGCACCGGCGGGCGGGAGGAGAGGAGCCGGGAGCGGAGGAGCCCCGAGCGGTGGAGCCGGGAGCGGAGGAGCGGAGCAGCCGGGGAAGAGGAGCAGCCCCGCCGCCCGCCCGCCCGCCCGCGGGGTCCCGGCCGGACCCCGTTCGGCGGCGGGAGGAGCTGCGGCAGCGCGGGCGGGACACGCGGGGCCGCGCCACGGACACGCCACCACCCCCGCGGGGCCGCCGCGCCGCCAGGACCTGTCCCCGTCCCCGCCCTGCGGCGGACAAGGACGGTCCCCCCGATTACCCCACCGCCAGAACCATCCTGCCGCCCTCGCTCGTGGGTTATCCCCTCTCCTCCTCGAGCCTCGTGCCGTGACTTTTATCGCTTTTGGCAAGGGGAGGGCCAGGCTCTGCCCCCCGTACACACACCCACACACCCGCCTTGGGGGACAGCTCACACCCTGGAGCAGAGTAGGGTCCCATTCGAGCCCTGCCCCGGTCACTCTGATTTTGTAAGGCTGAGTCCCGGGCTCACGGCACCTCCCCTGCCCGGCCGCGTTCCCAATGAAAGGGTCGCATAAGAAGAGACGCACCACATTTCCCGCCCTATTGTCCATACCATTCCAACATCAGCTTCTCTTCTCTCGTTCCTGAGTGCCAGGAGCAGGCTCAGACTCCCGGGGCTTCAAGGGAGAGCAGTCCTTGTCCCAGAGCAGACAGAAGTCAGAGCAATTATCCAGCTTTAGCCATACTCTTGTATTACTTAGAGAAGAACCAACGAGCTGAAACATGGCTTGGACTCCCCTAAAACTATCTAAACCAAATCATATTATCTGAAAAATAAACCCATGGACTGCAGAGGGAGAAAGAGGTTGGATTCCTGCAGAGCTGGGCCAGGGGACACCCATCCTCAGCACCCAGTCCCGAGGGGAGGACACGTACCAGGGCTCTGGGGGCAGGTGTGTTGGGACCCCAGCTCCTGTCCAGGGAGACGACCTGCACAGCCCTACAGCAAGGATGGGGATCCAGCAGTTACCACACAGAAATCAAGTAACAAAATGGTTTACCCATCTGTGTTGGATAGGATAACAGATTCATGCTGCAGGGAATGGTTAGTGATTTATCTACAGTTCCAGCACCATGGGAGGCCCAAGATTCCCTTCCTTGCCTTTCAGAGGATCCACCTGTGGTCTTCTGCATGCCCAAAGCAGCTTTTCCTAAATGGACTAAAATTTGCTGGACTGAGGATCCTTTCTATTTGATCTTTCACAGTAGTGGTTTAAATGAAATTTGAAATTTTTTACCGTAAGTCATTAGAATTTTTTTCTAAACATTATTCTTCCAATTTTATTTCCAACAAAAGCTATAATCCAGGAGAATTAGTGGAATAAGAAGCAGAAATGTTACAAAAGTATTAGTCCAGAGTTGTTGTCTGCAGAGTGGGTCATCTGGAGAGTTTCAGGATCTCTGTATGTTGGCAGAAATGAAATATTAAAGCCTAATTACTGAGTAGGACAAAGAAGCAGCAAATGAGAGGACAGGAGGCAGCTCTTCTGCAACAGCTCCTGCAGAACAGCCAGCTCTGCCCCTGGACTGCAGAGGCACCTGGTCCAGCCCCACTGGGCAATGGGAAAACACTGCTCTGCTCAGTGTGTCGAGAGCTGGTGAGGGATAATTTTCCATGGGAAACAGAGAAGCTCATGTCCTGCAGCTGGGGCTTTGGTCTGCAGTAAACAGAGAGCACACTAAGAAAAAAAAAAACCAGTAAACATTTCTCTCAGTTTTCTTAAGAATGGAGCTTTCCTACTGTGTCAGCTCAGAAAAAGGAGGCTCTCGAGCAGAGGGAAGTCTCAAGTAGGGGAATTTTTTTCAGTGGGACTAGAAAAAAGAATTTCGGGGAAGTGAAGTGGGCTCTGCAAGGCACTCGTCATGCGCAACAGCCACCCCCAGCTTTCCCGGCTGGAGAAATGGGAGAGCCACGGTGGATCTCTGGTGCCTTCTAACGGAGAGGAGGCACGGCTGATCCCTCTCTTCTGAGAGGCTCCTGTCACCAACCTGCGTCGTCCGCCAGCACAGGAACTGTCCCGGCCCCCAGCCCAGGAGCACCGGGCAAACCCCCGGGGTCTGCAAAAGTCAGAGAGGGCAAAGCCCCAAGAGGCTGCCACGGAATTAAAAAATAATTAAAAATAATGTTTTATTCTCTTTTACAATTTTAACTATTCAGCCAACTATATTTTTGTTTCAAGTGCCAAACTAATTTTTATCAATGGCTCACAAAAATAGAGATGTTTTGCTAGGCTATGTATTTCCTGGAACCTTAGGGCTTAAAAAAAGCGAAATTATACTGAACAGCCATAACTCAGCTGTAACCCTCTGGTTAACTTTAACATTAGGTATATCTGCAATGTGTCAGATTTCAACACCTATTGCTTGTATATCCTGTGGTTAAAGTGGACTCACCTTCACACACTGCCCACAGCTCCTACTGAATTAGAAGGATCTTGTAGCTTTGCAGGTGGCTGCCCATCCCAAAGCACATATAAATATGATATACATATTTAACTGAGGTTAAAACTCACTCCATCCTGTCCAAAGGCGCGGACTACCCAGGGCTCCCCTCCAGCAGCACAGGCTCTGTGCTGTCCCTCCCATGAGCAGGGAGCAAGGTTTTTCTGGATGGGCAAATCTGTTCCTAGTGCCTTATCCCATTTACAGACACCCTGGCCCTTGGTGCAGCACAGATGATGGCACCTGCACCCACTCTGATATGTTCTGTGGGGTAGCTGCTCATGAAAACAGTTTGGGCATCCTTTTCGTTATGCAAACCACAGTATCCCAAGCCTGCATTAGAAGAGAATTTTTAAATACACCAATCCCAGCAAGATTCCTGTAGGATCTGAGCTCTGTTCAGAGAACACGCTGAAGAATGGTTATTCCTGGCTGCAGGATGTGAAGCACTAGGACTCCTCAGCTAGGGGTCACTAGAATTTAAGACACAACTGGATTTCAGAGTTTAAAGTGACTACAGAGTGAGGGCATGCTCTACAGAGAGGCTACTGGATAAAAGCTTTCATATATTAATGGTAACATTACCTGCAGCTTCATATTCCTTCTCCAATACTGCTCCTGGTAAAGAGATCTCAATATCATAGAGAATCCCCTGGCAGTGCAGAGTTCTTGGCCCTGCCTCCATAACATACAGTCAAAGCACCAGGCTCTCCATGTTCCCTCCTCTACCAAGGGGTTTTCCTGCACTGCAGCCTTCCTTTCCCACTTAGTTACACTTCACACATTCCCTTCCTCCAGCTCTATTTACACCTGGAATAGGGGGGATCTCTTTTCTGATATGGATATATGCAAAAGGAAATCTACCTGACTTCACTTACGCGTTTCCCTTCTTTTGCCACATTAAGACCACCTAATCTTCATTGTCTCGATTTTTTTTAAACCCTTTCCATAATATTTATATTGCGAAAAACAACCAGGGAGAAAATGTTTATATGGAAATGAAAGTCTTAAGTTTTAAGTAAGTTATTGCACAAACAAATGTGTACACAAATCAACAGTGAGGGTGTGACAGCTCTCCTCCAGCAAGCTGGGATGTTAACAGTGACTCTGACAACTACTTTGTGTGTCTGTTCTTATTGTGGTGAAGTGGAGCTTGTTAGTCAACATTGGGTCATGGTCACTCGAGGTGTCAGTAGGTGGCTGGGATGTAAAAGTATTCCTGCTCCCACTCCTTTTCACTGCTATGTACCGTAACCTCTCCCACTGGGATAGGATCCCTGTGTACATCACCCACTCCCATCAGCATTCCCAGCCTGTCCTGTGCACCTTAAATGGATGCTCTCCCACTGCTTCCAGCATTAGGACTCATCCAGTTCCAGGGCTGGATTCAGTGCAGTTTGCAGCAGACATCATAAAATTAATCAATATCCATGTACAGCCTTTTCCTGGGTGTATTTGATTCTTAAAAGAGTTCTTCCAATTCTTAGAGTGAAAAGGCATTTAATTTGCATGCTTTCAAGAGAGAGACCAAGTGCAGGCAAGATTTTTGTACACATCAATATCACAAGACATGTCCTTAATTAGTGAAATCCCATCCTTACAGCAGGAACTGATTTCTAAAAGAAACAACTCCAAGAATTACAGTTGATGTCTACATGGTCCACAGAGAAATTTCAGAAATGAAGTCAGCAATAAACCTTTAAAAACACAATAGCTTTCTTTAAATCACTTCTCTCCAACATATCAAAGAGAGGCTTGGTTATCACAGGCTTTTTCCCAGCCTGGTGTCTGTAGCAGTGAAGTGTTTGTGCTCTGGGAGTCTGGGGGTACCAAGGGCTGAGAAACCCTGTCTGCTGCTGTCAGCACTTTCAGCTCAAAGAAGGAATAAACCATCCCTGGTGTCAATGCAAGAACCACAGCAGTGGCACAGATCCTGTCAGAGTCTGTTGGGCAAAAAATATACTGGGCTACAACATTTATGACAGCAAAGATCTGAGACAGAGCCCTGCAAACTGCTCAGATGTCAGAGACTCACTGTCACTCCTACCACAGCTTCTGCCCGAGCTGCAAAAAGCACCACAGAGCCTCTGGAAAACAGTCACCTCCCCATTGCCTGGATGTGGTATTTCATTCTCACCCTCCCCCTTTCCCCACAGCTTTCCCTTGGATTTATTTCCTCCCATACAGACCCAGACATTAACTACACTGGTTTGAACCCTGACAGTGACTGCACTGCACTGCTCCCTGGTGACAGGCAGGTGCCACCAGCACTGGCACAGCCCCTGGCAAGGGACTGAGAGGTCCATGCCCTCTCTGTCACGGGCTGCCCAGACAGCACCAGGTTTCAGGGGTACTTTTTTCCAACATTGAACACGGGGCTTTTTTCAGGACGCTGCTGTGGACCAAGGGAGGCAGTTCTTGGCAGTGATTAATAAAGCTTTGCTGGTGCATCTTCAAGCAGCTCTCATGTTATTTCTAGGCCCACAGCAAAATTCCTGGCAAGCATACACCCAACCAGAAAGGATTGCTTGAGCGAAAACTCAGAAGATGCTGATTCTGTTATTCAGGGGACTTTGCATGTATCTGTCAGGACTCAACTCCCAGAGAAGGCAGGATGCCAAGCCACTGCAGACGGAGATTAAAAATGGAAACCAGGAGTTCTGGATAATTGTTCTCTATGTCCTGGACATGTGTGAGGCAGTTACATCTCAGCTGTAAAAGCAGTGTGTGTAATCATGTACTTATGACCTTATATATACCTGGATTTTCTTTTGTAGGTGGTTTAGTATTTTGAAGAAATCAGATGTACAACTTCACATTCTCACTGCCAAAAACTCTTCATTAATGTCTTCAGCAGCAGCTGTTCCTGAGAAATGCTTTGAAAACATGAAGAAAATGTCATCAAACACATGGTTGTTTGTGGTTTCTTCAAAACAATCACATAAAATGAAACAGATGTGTTTATAAGCACAAAAATCTCTGCAAAACACTAGTAACTGAACAGCATTAAAAATATTAGACATTCATTACACACACGGATGTTAAACTGACATTAATAAAGCTGCAGTGTGAGGCATTTACAGGTTAGCAAACGCAAAAACATCAAATTAACCTGGGGATTACTCAGGAGGAGAAGTCAAGGGGCAGCAGCAGCTCTTTACCATAAGCTTGGCAAGACCTGTTTTTGTAGATATAATTTTTTTTTTTACATTTACCTGTCACATTTTGTAGCTGTTTCCACTGTTCAGACATCTCAAGTTAGAAATTTCACTAAACTTGATAATATTCCACAACCTGATCTCCTCATACCCTCAGATTCCAGAACTTTTCATACTCTTAAAGCTTCATTTCCCCCCATATTTGTCTTGAATCATCCAATAAAGCTCACTTTTGACTTTGTAGCTGTTATATATTCAAGATGGCTACCTTACTTTCGATATATACCTGTATTAATATACCAAAAATTAAATAAAATCAGACAGAAATCTCACAAAGACATTCAGGTAGGCCATGGCATAGTCCATATAACTCGGTGGTATCTCCTGCTGGACATTGTCTGCCAATCCCATGTTTTCCTTTTCTTTTGCAGGGAAATAACAAGTCTGGATGGCACGACTCCCTGGCCGAGCCCAGTATCACACCTGCCGACTGTGAAGCACCTCCATTTTCTGTGACACATTTCACCTGAGTGTAAAACAGGTAAGATGATATTTCCTGTCCTCATGGCTCCCTTGTGCTGCTTTCTTCATGTCTGGAAAAGCTTTAACATAAAACACCCGTTAGGATGAAAGGAAGCAAGTTGTCCTTTGAGGCAGTGGATTTTTCGTTGAACAGTGAAAAACTGTGTTGCAGAAAAGGAAATTCTGCTGAGCTGTCAAGAAAACAAGGAGCAACAGTAGATAAAATCCTAATTTCTCTCAGAGAGTCTTAACACAGAGTACTGCTGCAACAGCAAGGACAAGTGAGAGCTCTACAGCTTAATAATGGGCCTTGCAATAGAAATGCCTGTAGTAATTTTTTTAAGCAGCTACAGGACACTTGTGATTCCAGGCAGATTTTGATTTACAGTATTATGATGTGCTGTAAAACAGCTCCATGCTGCTTGGGTTCATTGCCAAGCAGTTCACAACTACACTGACCCCAAATGGGGAAAAGATTTCTTGTGGTAGTAGGAGTAGTTCTTTTTTCCCCCCTGTTTCACTCCCTCTTTAACAGTGCTGGGAACGACTGGGGACATTAGTATTCAGATGGAGAGAGGCTGTGACAAAGCCCATGACTACAGGGCCTCCTGACTGCTGAGCTGCTGCCAGTGATGTGGAGGGGACTGACTCCGATGGCTCCGTTTCCCAACAGCCCTGCCCTGGCACAGAGAGAACAGACGGGCGATTCATAACGCGGGCACGATGCTCTCAGCTTCGCAGTGTTAGCCTTGCACTTTGCATGGGAGAATGATACCAGGTGAGCAGACAACTTATCTTCGTGCAGGGATTGCAGATATTTGTCTGAGCATGTGTGTGTGTTTGTTTAAAAAAGGACAGGTGAAGCACCAGCGTGATCACACCTTCTTTCTGCGTGTGTTTTCCTGGCAGGATTTGGAAGCCTCATGCAGGATGTGCTGTGGTGTTTCAGTCAAGTAAAAGGAACTATAGACGTTGGGGTGACAGAAGGTAAGTTTATTTTTCCTTTTGCTGCTGCGATCAAAAATAACTTGTCATGTACATCTTGCCTGGCTGGGGTGCAGGGAGGTTGTTCCATGTCGTTGGGAGCTGCTGGCGCAGAGCTCGGTTACACTCCTTGGTTTCTACCCTCCTTATGTGTTTGTGCATCTGAAAGAAATGGGTCTCTCGAAGTAGCTGCTGAACCAAGAGTTTATTTTGAAGGCATTATGGCTTAATCATATCAATAGCCTTTGAAATAGAATTCCTTTTGGTTTTCAGCTGTTATTTACAGAGTTTTTCAGGGAATTGCAAGACCCTCTCCCACTATAACTGGAATCAGTTCTGGAACTGAGGGAGAATCATAGATTTACAGAATCATGGGCCATTAAATGCATTTCTTCTACTTTGTTGTGATCCGTAAGTGTGATGACTTCCTTAAAAGCACAGTCTTGAAGTCTAAGAGGACTGAGTCAGCCCAGGCCTTTGACAGCAGAGTTCTGACTTCTGGTGGGAATGTGGCTTTTCCTGGAGCACTGTCACCTATCCCACTTCAGTGGCAGTTTGGTTATGCTGCTTTAGCAGAAGAGGTTTTCACTCTGTAACCACTGGAGACTGCAGTGGGACACAACACTCAGGAGAATATTTAATTATTTATTAAATCTCTAGAGAAAAATCCCACCACAGTGATTAAAGCCAAAATATTTTTTTACCTTTTTTTTTTTCCCAAATTGTTTGCAAGTGTTTTGAGCTTTTACTGTAGAATCTGCAGATCTTTGTACATGAGCAGGAGTACTTGTCTGCTACTTTAGGATTAATGAAATGTAAGGCTGCCTCTTCTTGCTCACTATTCTTTTCTTTCTTGCTCACTGTTCTTTTCTTAATGTAACTAGTTATCAGCTGAGGGTTATAAGTTTTCTTTTTTTACCATTGGAGACTCAGTGCTGGAGGAATCCAGAGGATAATGACAGAAAGGAACCCCTGTGATTTTTTTCTTAGGGTAACCTGGGCTCACAGAAGAGTAAATTCTGATTTTTATCTGATGGATAACACTTAAAAGCTGTATTCAGTGAAACCAGTAGTGAAAAGGTGATACCATTGGTGTGTTGAGTCTGGCCAACAGGTACAAATAATATCACCATGACTGAGCAGGAAGCTTAGGAGAGTGTTAGATGTGGGATGGGCTTTGGTTCTTGTGCTGGTTTGTGTTTGTATCTGAACGTGCATGTGTGTGGTTACAGATGTATATACACACATTAATTAAGTCACAGATGTGGTACCACAGATACCTCACCTTCATCAGAAGTTCATCCACAACTTGTTACTGTTATGTGAGTCTTTGTGGCACATTTTTGACCTTCAGAACTCTTGGCAACATCCAAGCACCCTGAATTTGCACAAGGTGATTTCATTAGTAATTAGGAAGCATGTAGTTGTGTACAGTCAGGTGAAAGATGTTACTGTTATGTTCACAGTGTTCTGCACCTTTGAATGTAGTAGAGCCTTCCTCCTTCAGCAGGATTGACTGTCATTCTGCTTTTCAAATGATACTTCAAATGTTGCCAATAATTCTGCATTAATTCAATGCTGATTGCTTGCTCTTTTCCACACATGTGAAGCCGCATGAACGGATCTACACAAACTTTCTAATTTTGTTCTTTCCTTGTTTGTTGCTTTCCTTAACTTGAAGAATGGTACCATAGTCCATGGTACTTGTCCCGATGAATTCACGGGTGTAATGGATCCCTTAACCGACGCAACTGTGGGGATGAATGAGCTCCCTTGTGCATACATGGGAGGCTGGGACATCTTTCAGCTGCTCAAACACTGATTTCAGTGTTAAACGTGAAGTACATGATGTTGCTGGTTGCCGTTGTGGTGTCACAGTGCTTTGATCTACATTTCCTTACTGCCAAAAGGAAACAAGTTTTAGAGATCTTTCCCTATTTTGATACACTGATAATTAGCAGTCTAGCGTAGAAAAGCGCAAACCCAAGAGGTGAAATCTCCTCGGGGCTGCTCATTCGGCCCCGGTGCCGGGAGCGCGGCAGTTTCGGGACGCGCGTCCGTCTCCCCCGGGATGCGCTCCCGGTGCTCGGCTCCCGCCGGCCGTGGGGGGGCCGCGGCGGAGCGGGGCGGGTTGGGACGGCCCCGGCCCGGGGCCCTGCGGCTCCTGCGGGGCCCGGGGGTGTGTTCGCGGGCGGGACGGGCTTAGTCAGCGCTCCCGGCCGCGCCGCAGCCGATGCGGCGGCGGGGCCGGGCCGGAGCGCTCCGCTCCGCCGGGGCCGGGCCGGCAGCCCGGGGACCGGCCCTCCCCGCCGGTATCGCTCGGTGTTTTAGCTCGGTCCGGGGCGGAAGATGAAATGCTTCTCGCGGTACCTCCCGTACCTGTTCCGGCCGCCCGGCGCGCTGCGCTCCGCCAGCTGCCACGCGGAAGGTACGCGGGGGCGCGGGGGGCGCGGGGGCCCGGCGGGTGACGGTGCCGCACGGCTCCAGCTGTGGGTAGCTTCTGGATGTGGCCTTTAATGCATCCGGATATTCCCGAGGAAATGGAACCATCCTGCCGTGCTCTGCCCGCCTCCGGTTACCCGAGACCTCTCCCTCCACCGGCACAGCCTGTTTCCAGGTCTTGGCGAAAACAGCTTTGCAGCAATTTGGGGAAAGGGAAATGTTCTCAGCAGTGTTTGAACTTTGCGTTTCCAAGGTAGGAGTGCAAAGTACCGGGGGTGTGTTCGCCGAGACTTCCGTGGGACTCTCCCACCGGAGAGCCCGTTCTTGCGGATTCATCCCCGTCTGACGCGGTGTGGGAGCTGCCGGACGGGTCTGCGGATCATCCGCAGTCACCGAACAGCTCCGCGGGATCTACATTCCCAGTACGGCTGCTCCCCGTGTGGAACCGCGGCGGCTTTCCACATTCGCCCTAAACAAAATTAGTTAATGAGGAAAACCACCACCCCGTCACCCAGCTTTCTGCAGACCCACGAGTCTGTGTGCATGGCTGAAGAACCAAACTGACCCGAGAGGAAAATCCAGGTGAACGCTGCAGGGATGTGAAGTGAAAGGGGCAAGCAGGGCGCACTTGGCAGCTGGTGATGACACTCCAGGCTAAGTTATTATATTAGCTGGGGTTTCTGTAGTTCAGTGCAAGCAGGTAGTATAGACTTTTTTGTTGTTGTTTTAAAGTTTCTCTGAAGTTCTAAGCAGATAAAATTATCCCTATGGATAACTAACTATGAAGTTCTTTCTTTGAAAATTTCTCTGAAGATTTCTTTTTGTTTTCATGTTGACTTTGTCCAAAGCCACAGTCTCTTAAGATATCCTGAATAAGTCACTTCTGGATTTTTGTACTGGAATAAGTAAGTCAGTGGAGAAGCATACCTTGCTGTTTTAGGGGAGGTCATATGAGACCACTGAGAGGAAAAAAAAAAAGAGTTAGAGAAAGAATGTCACATCAGTGTGCTATCCACTCTTCTCCATTGCAAACAATATAGAAAGAATGAAACTTGAACATAACTGTTTCTTAGACCCATTATCAAATGCATATAATAAACTTGGGGTGAAATTGAGGTTTGGAGAGTTTAGCCTGTTCCAGGCTAAATCAATAGCAAAACCAAGAGGAGAACCCAGGTAAGAGCTCTGTCCTGCCCGAAAAGGCAGTTGAATAAATAGATTTTTAAAAAATCAGTGGGGTAAATATTATGTATTTGACAATGAGTGTTTCTTTCAAGGCCTCTGAAGAACGGCTGGCACCACGCCGGGGCTGCAGCTGCGACCGAGGCACAGGGCAGGGACTGTCCGCGGCGAGGGTGGGCACGGGCCGGCGGTGCAGCCCCGCTCCGCCCTGCCCCCGGGGACAGACAGTCCTTGTGCCCGACCTCCGGCACCCCCCGAGGGAGGGCACAGCTGCCGGTGTTGTCCCGAGGGGCGCCAGGACGAGCGGGGCTGTTGGCCCCTGTCCTGCGTGGTGCCCACTGCTGCTGCCCCAGCCGTGAGCCCACGGGGAGCTTGGCCGGCCACGGGGAGCTCTCCTACCACCAGCAGCTCAGGTCTGTCCTGCAGCAGTTCAAACAGAAAGTGAATTTACATTTAATCTTCAGGAATTACGTGTGCTTCCAAATTACAGACTGCATCTGGAGGGCGAGGGAGGGCACGGATGAATTCTGATCTCTGCTGCTTGATAAGTCAGAGCAGCTCCTCTCTTTTCTGTAGCTCCTGTGTCTTTTCCTGTTTGGAAGTTATGATAATTCCCAGAGCATTTGTATGAGTAGTTCCCTGGCTTGCAAATGCTCCAAAGAGCAGAGCAGTACCCGTGTTTCAGTAGATCTGAGGTAACCCTGTTTTCTCTGAAGCCTTTTACAGATTTCTGTTTTTCCATGTCTTCTCAGCTTGTAACCAGGCTTTGACCAGCATTTTGGAGGTTCCAGTGGAGGTGACATGAAGGCCAGGATGTTTAATCACTTGTGTTAGCGCTGATATTAAAGCTTAGCTCAAAGGTGCCCTTAAGCTAGAGGGTTGGCTTTGTAGGGGTCTTTAACATGAAAGCTCAGCCAGAGGTACCTTAAAACTAAGCTCTTTGCCTTGGGGGCACCTCTAGGTGAAGCTTTTGGCCTTTGGAATATTTTTGAGTGATATATGTAAAAAGTAATAATGATGTCCTCATACACTCCAGACAGAAGATTCTTCCATGAGTGACTGCAGGAAGTGTGTTCAGGTTTCAGTGGGATCAGTGGAATAGGCCAATTCACGATGTGAAGGAAGGTCTATTTGGGAACTGTTTAAAATGTGCTGCAAAGCTCCTGGTCCCCAGTGCCACCCTGTCAGTGGGACAGAGCAGGGACCAGCTGGCTGGTGGCTGATGGGCTCCTCCACTGCACTCAGTCCCTGCATGGTGTGTCACAGAGCAAACCCTGGTTCACATGGAGAGCTCTCACACAAAATCCTTGGCCTAAAATAGCCAGTTTTCTGTTTTGAAGACTTTACCTTTGTTATTATGATGACCCTCACACTTACCACCAACTTGTCAGTTTTGTTCCTGCTGTGTTGACCATGAGTGGGTTGATTTTCCTGGTGAGCCATTCCCATGGCTCTGACTCAAGTTAATCAGGCATCAGCAGTTGGGAGCTTCACTGAAGTCCTGAATGACCCTGGAATGAAACCCACATAAATTAAGTTTGCAGCAGCACTAATCCAACAGGATGGTGTGAATTAGAGGTACAGTATGGTTGTGTAAGTATGCAAATATGGTTTGGTGTAAGGAATAGTCTATATTTACATGAAGAGAGGCCATTAGTGTAAGGCTGATGGAGGAGAACACCAAGTTAAGACTGAGCTTTCTACAATAATTGCATTTCCTGATTTAGCTGTTCTGCAGTTTCTCATTTTGAATGCCACATCAACCCTCTCTTTTGAGTGAAGAACATCAGACCGGCTCTAATCTCAGGTCTTACATTAATCAGGACTTGCACCATGTGCAGGAGTCCAACTGTTTGGTCAGTTTGTTCCACAATAGTAAATGAGGTTAATTCTTGTGGTCACAAAGAACTGGATTGTGGCTTGGGGAAAAAGGGCAAATTCCCTATCCAAAATACAAAGCATAGTGTCAAGCTGAAGCAGCACGGTGTGTGGAAACTATTCCTCCTTCCAGTGAGCTTGGTTGTTTCTGTGACAACCATTTCTCCTCTTTCATTCCTGTTTGGCTGCAGGAGGTGAATCCCAGAGCATGGCCCCGCTCTGCCGGTGGTTCCCGGTGTGAGGCGGGCGATGTGCCGCAGCAGGGACGGGAGAGGTGTGTTGTTGGCCAGCTTTAATGTGAGACATGATGAGCTGTGTCCTGGCTGGGCATGGCAGGGAGCTGCCATGGCAGGGATGCTGCTCAGGACCTGGCAGGATGCCCAACCCACTGTTACCAGGCTCAGGTGCTGGTGTTTGAGCTTGGCGGTGATGCAGGTGGGTCAGTTTGTTCCACTGGGGATGGTCAGTGCACCTGTATTTTTGTTGTGGTAACTCAGGAGCTGGAAATTCTTTTCCTTGGCTGCACTGATTTGCACTTTTTCTTACTGTATCCATATCAAAGCCTTTTCCAAAAAAAATTATCATCTTTGTGTCTGCTGCTGCTCCTTGTACGAGTGGGTCCCCTCCCTGTATGGACGCTGGGCTCTGAGCCGGGAGCTCGTGGCTGAAAGCTGGATAAACAGGGATGGAGGTCTGAGCTCATTCTGTGCTTGCATCAGTTTGGGGTGGAATTTTTTAATTCTTGTGAGTGGCATTTCTAAACCTCTTAATGCCACATAAAAGTGCTTTGTGTCTGTAAGTGAGCTCTGATAGTATAAACATTTCTATATTTGAGGCCATGATCACTCACATGATCTTACACTACTGTAAGTTTACAGCTAGAAGTGATAGAACTGTGCTGAAAGAGGTTTTTTTTTTCAAAAAAAGAGGAAAAACTAACAAGCCTGGTAACTCTTAGGTTCAGGTATGGCCTGACTTGGAGATCAGCTTTAATTGTTTCAAAAGTCTGTGCTTTTGCACCAGTTTTCCAGGCTGAAACATGAGCTCGTTTATGTTTTCTTAAATATGTTGGGTAGAGAGTGGGGTTGAATTTGGTTTTAAATTCTCATGAGCGTGACACTGAGCTGCTGTTTTAAATGAATTAATGTTCACATCCCCCTGTGACCCTTCTAAGCATCTGAGTAAGCCCCGCCAAGGGGGTTGTTGGGGTGTTCCCTTTGGGTGGGCAGTGGGCAGGGCCACAGAACTTGTGTGGGTAACACAGGGTTGTCTTTGATCAGACTTTGAAGTGATTGACTGGAATCAGGCTGCTGTGTGGAGGAAACTGGGACCAGTCAGTCCTTTTAGGTTTTGCTCTTTAGGGACACTTCTCTGCTTGATGGCCAAGGGAAAATTCCTGACCACAGAGTTCATTATAGAGAGTGGGAATGAATGTCGAGCAGGAGGTAATTCTGCTGAGTTAGGAGTCTTCAAAGTTTTAATTAATAGAGTTGAAATGGTGGCTCTCAATTAGCCCTGCTAGGAGGGGGGTCATGGGGGACGCGTGTGGTTTGCTTAAACAGCTCCTTGAGGGCGTTGTGTGCTAAAGCTTCGTCTCCAGGCCTCAAAGCTGCAGATTTTATCTTAAAAAAAAACCAACAAACCAGATATCGCAGCTCCACCTACGGGGAGGTGTCACTGCTGCACAGGGCAGGGGCTGGGAAGCCGGGCTCGAAAATACACCTGGAACCACCTGCGCCCGGCCCCGCCCCGTTATCCCGCCCCGTTATCCCGCCGCGGGCGCGCTCCCGCCGGCTACCGGGCGGGGGCGCGCTCGGTGGCGGGATCGGTGCCGGTGCCGATGGGGGTCTCGGTGCCCTTGGGGGGGTCTCTGTATCCGCCCCTCCGGCTCCGTCCTTTGGCCCCTCCCCGCGGCTCTGACTCCCCCCCCGCTCCCCTCGGGACCCCCGCCCTGCGGGGGATGCTCGGGGCGGCCCCGCCCCGGACCGGCGCTGCCCCGGGGGGCGAGCGCTCGTCTTCGATGACAGAAAATGTCGCTGAGGGCTTTTTGTTTGTTTTAATTAAAAAAAAATACTTTTAGTTGTGGATGCTTTGCCCTGGCGACGGAGGATTTTGAGAAGGATTTTTCGCGTCCCGCAGTTTGCGGTGGGACGCTGCTCCCCGTCCCGCTCCCGCGCTGATCCCAGTCCCGTGTGACAGGAGGTCTCTTCAGGCTGCCTGGAGCTCAGGCTTCCTGCGATTTTCATGTCAAACCGGCTTCAACAAAAGCAAAAGCCGAATTAAGAGCACGTTTCCAAGGCTCTGGAGATATTTCCATTCTGTGACTGTATTTCCCTCGCTACAGATGGGTTCAGCTGTAGCTTCCCAGCGTTCCCCTGTTGTCTATATTTAGTTAGTGCTTAAATCAGCACAAAGGTGCCTTCTGTCATCCCTCCCACTCGGAAGGGACCTGATGGAGGTTGCAGGGAAATGCTTCTGAGTGAGAGGGGAGAGCAGCTGGCGGGGGCTGAGCTTCAGAGCAGATCTCGGGCTGCCTTCAAATGGAGTTATTTTAGGCGCTCTTGGGGAAGGCAGGATGGTGAGTGTGGTCAGGGTGACCTACCTGTAAGAAAAAAAAGAGAAGTTGTCTCTGCTTGTTGTCCCCACCACGAGCAGCTTTGCCTGTGTAGCAGTGGGATTGCCAAAACCATTCTCCTTCCCAGGGCTGGGGCGAGGGCGAGCATTTCCCCCATCGTTTGGCACAGCCATGAGCACAGCTCAGCACCTCTGGGCAGACCCAGAGGCATGTTTAGCTGCTGTCCTGGCTTGACAGACCCAGTGGGAAATACCCAGAGACAGCCTGCAGCCCCTCGGGTTTTGGGTGCCATCTCCCCCGACCCCACCCAAGAATGTCACAGGCCACAGGGCCACACATGTGACTCAGTGAAAACATTTACAAAACAATAGGGTTTTTTTCTTTTCTCTGCAGGCAGTTTTGTAGAACAAGGTTACCCAAAAGCTCTCAGAAATTCCTTAAATGTTTTGATGTTTTAGTGGAGCTGCACAGGTGTGATTTCTGTACATGAGACCCAGCTCTCACCATGAACTTCTTCTGTTACACGAGTGACCCAACAAATCGTGTTTGATATTACACTCCAAATAATTTTCTGATGTGGGTTATAAAAGAAAACCAGGCTGTCAGGGGCTGATTTGGCTATATTTGGGAAATAAACACACTCAGCTTTGTAAAGCCATATGGTGGATTTATTCACAATCAGCAGTTCCTTTCAAATGCAAGTTCGTGGCATTTAGTAATACATTTTCCAGTATACAGCTCAGCACTCTGTTTTCTGTGTTTCCTCTTCCAGCGTGTGATCTGGGAGCAGTCAGCTGGCCACAGCCACGGGCCACCTCTTGTCTGGGCAATGCACATTCAGCAATATAATTAAGCACTTACATTAGTGAGTTCTTACCAGCTTCTGTGGACTTCATCAGCAGTTTTTGCCCCTGCATGTTTCCAGTGCTGCTGGCTGCTATTTTCCTTTCTGTGCAGCGTTGCACAACAGTGTGACTTTTAGCTCAGTTTCATGGGGCTGTAGGACCCTGCATGGAGCACATGTCCGTGTGGCCATCAGAGTTCAGGATTTCCACACGCACATCCAGGCAAACAGGCAGGCACACATGTCCAGACCCTGCCAATATAAGCCTGCTGGTGGGCATTACTTCTGTTTAATCTGGTTTCTCACTAACCTCCCTGAAGTGGAAATTTTACAACAAAACCCAAGTGTTCAAAAGCAGGAGCTGATGAGAAGGCTTCCCTTTTATTTTTGCCTTGATTCTGCCTTTAAATTCAGTGTTCCTCAGCTGAAATGAAAGAGTAATCAACTCACAAGCAGATGGCAACAAACCCACCACACTAACCCATGAAGAAAAACCATCAAGGTGCATTTTTTGACCCGCTGCCACATAGTCAGATGTTGTTCTGTTGAAGGAGGCTAATTGACTTGCCTGTTTCAGCTAATAGCAGCTTAGGCTTCTCTCCATCCCCACTGTTAATCTGAAGTCTTAAGTGACAGAATAGTGGAAGAAGAAAACAAATAATGCAACTGATTAAAAACAGGAGCAGCCTAAGAGCAAGAGGCAAAAGCGTTTAGAAAACATGAGGCAGTTGTGTTCCTGCTACGGTTCTTGTCTGTGGTGTCCCCATGGGCATGAGCACCACCATGGACCATTGCTCCCTGTGGTGGGGCAGCCTGTGTCCCCAGGATGGGGTCCTGGGGGGCACTCCAGGAGGGCTCCCACCCTGAGGGTCTGGAGCCCTGTAGTTTGTGGGAGGAGAATGTCTAGAGATGCTGAGAGCTGCTCATTTTCAGGAGAGATGCAGGACAGCAGTGACAGTTCCTGGTGCACGAGCAGGTCCAGACCCAAGGACACCTGGTGTAGAGCAAGGAGTGGGACTTGGCCCTGTGTGGGGTGAACAGAGGTTGCCCAAGGTTGCTGTGTGCCCCTGGGGGGTCCTGTGCCTTCCCTGGAGGCAGACATCTCCCTATCTTCTGGAGGTGCTGTGTCCTGACCACGAATGCACATACAGCCACACGACAAAGGCATTGCCTGCAGAGGAGCCCATTTGTAGTCCCCCACTGCTTGGGCTGCCCTCAAATCTTCGTCTTCTTTTTGTGCTGGCTTTGTAATTTTTCAAGGGTAGTTGTCCTTGAGAGGAAAGGCACTGCAGGTTTGCTCTGCTTGAATCAGTCTCTGTGTTGTCGAAACTTAAAAGCCGTAAAATTCACACTGATGGATTTTCACGTGTGTGAGTCTTGGAAGGCCACAGAGAATGTTTCTGATGGACTGTCATGCCCATATTTTTCTGACACCAATTATTTGAGGGCAGGAGTTAGGGGAACATTGCTGTTACACCTTTGACATTCCGCTCCCATAAATTTGGCTCTCAGGAAAATGAAGCACAGAAGCCTCTCTGCCATAGCCCATATGATGGTGTGTGGATAGGTCTAAAATAGACTGTGCAGTCAGCAGGATGAAAACTAACTGTTTCTGGTTGGTTGTGGCAGGTTGGAGTGGAAGGGCTGAGGGAGCTGATGTGTGGGAAGTGCTCAGGACAAGCTGGGGGACCGAGAACTCCTGGGGGAGCCTGCAGTTCGTGTGGGAGGAGTGGGGTGCACTGTCTCCTGTCCAGGGCATCCTGCGGCAGTGCCGTGTCTGTTGCTGAGGAGGGAGTTGCTGATGTGGGTGAAATACACCTCATGTGAAACACGCTGTTCAAATGCCTCTTTTTAATGAGGACAATTACTTGTTCTGTGTGAGCAATCACGGTAAGACTGCTACAAGTTGGCAGCCAGCAATGCACATACAGGGCATGAAGGATGGCTGTGGAGAGAGTTCCATGGGCTGCGCTGGGTGTCCGGAGAACACTCGGACAGATTGACCATGTTCATGCTAATGAGTCAATTACTCTCCATGCGTGAATGTTTCTCCCTTTAAATGTTCAGAAATCACTCACAAACATGACAGGAATGAAATCAGTTTTGTTTATTCAATTGGATTAAAGTAGCTGGATTCCCATGTGGACAGAGGCAATTGGATTTAATGTTACTTTGCATATTGTTCCAGTCTCATCTTGGGGGGGGTAGTTATCTGTTTGAGGAAGTAATTTTTTTTTAAAGGACCATAAAATCTTAATGATCACATCATCACATTTCAATGTAGACTTTTATGCCTAATGTCATACTGACCTCATTGCTTATGTTGTTATATGTAATTCAGGAAAAGGGCTTGGGAAAGGCACATGCATGTGTTTGTGTGTGCTGGAGCCTGGGTGCTGCTGCTTGATTCATGGCTAGGCTGGGGCTATTGAATTTCCTTCCCTCAGGCATTTTATAATCTGTTTAACATAACACAGTCATTTGTCTTGTTTGCCTACTGCTTAACAGATGGATATGTGGTTTTCGTAATTACTATATGAACGTTAATAAGACGTGATATCTTTTATTAATTAACACTTTTCCAGGTTTGTTTTTCCAAATGACATGAGGTAGATTATATG
This sequence comes from Corapipo altera, assembly GCF_003945725.1. Lineage (NCBI taxonomy): Eukaryota > Metazoa > Chordata > Aves > Passeriformes > Pipridae > Corapipo > Corapipo altera. Next base: position 4,070,611 of record NW_020884887.1, read on the forward strand.
TAAATATTAGTGACATACAAATATCAGGTTTACAGCACTGGCGTTCTGAGAAGTTGTGCAAACTTTTGAGGCTCCCCATGGTGTCTCTTGTTTTTATTTTTCCCCTCCCCTGAGCTTTACTTCATGATGATTCTCTGGTAGCACAATTGGATTTGTGTTTTGATAAAGGTTGGTCTCTCATTAGTGTAAGGAAAGCCTAGACCTGGTCGATGCCCTAAGCCATCCTGTATATTTATCCTGCCAGTGTAGTGTTCTTCCAGCCTATAGCTATACTTGTGTGATACATCCCATCTTTTCTCCTGGAGATTTCCAGAAGTGGGAGTCAGTGTAAACAAGTATGAAGACTGTATACCACACAGGAGGGAAAAATTCTCTCACTGCAGCTATGGCTGTTCCTGGGTTCTCTCCCTGTTTGGTGTCTGAAGAGGAGCCTGGAGAAAGGAGCTCAATTCTCCTGGGAAGCAGCAGGAGACTGGCAGCTCTGGGCAGGGCTCTGCAAGGTCCATTTGCACAGGTGAGACCTTGGTCACACCTGGCCCTTGCACTGAGACTCCAAAAAGGGGGTATATTTTTGGTTTTGTGATGGAGCAGACCCATCTGCTACCTAGGAGGGGGCCAGTGGGTCCCAGGGCCCATCTAGGGATGGGGACTCCAGTTAATCCCAGAGCTGCCTTTCCCAAGCTGCTGTTTTTGCTGAAGGCACCTGGAGGTCCCATGGAGGAGGATGCACAGCCCTGGGAGTGATGGGTAAAGCTGGAATGCTGAATTTCAGGTGCTCACAGCAAATGAATGACTGACCCGGGGTGAGGTGGAGGGCAGGGCTGGGCAGGGCAGAGCCAGGGCCACAGGCACTCCCATGTCGGCCGCTCCCTGTTCATGGCTCTGAGTCACGGAGGAGTAGCACTACTGACTGGACCTAGGACCATGTGCACATAAGAAATGTTGAACAGGATCAGCATAACACTCTCTGATGCTCCATTAATGCTTGGATGCTTTGCACATGAACTCAATTTAAGCTGAAAGGTTCGCTCCTTGGGAGCTCTCTTTTGTAGGACGATCTTGTATAGTGTGTTGTATCATCTCATAATGGAGAGTGCAGCAGTGAGGAGAGCACAGTGCACCCCTAACCTGCCGGCCCCCAGCCCAGGCTGCAGCTGCCCAGTGCTCCCACACTGCTCCCTGGGCTTACCCAGGTCTGGTGGGAGGCTCACGGGCCCCCTTGGTGCCGTGGCTGTTGTCGCTTGTGGCAGCTCCATCGTACTCGTGGGACCTGTGGCTGTAGTTACCAGCGCAGCGGGTGAATCAGAGCATGGTGTGATGACTTCTTGTGATTTTCCCCATGCCAGAATGGTTTCATGCTTAGAACATGTTCTGGGTTAACTGAGGCGTGCGTGAGCCGGGCTGGCTTTCCAGCGCTTCTCTGGGTTCCAGACGTGATTTGTCGTGGGATGTTGCCAACAAACGGGGCCCCTCTGCCAGGGCAGCACAGGGGAAACCCGGTTATTTGGGCAGGCCCTTCACCTGAGTTTGCTGTTGCTTTGTGAAGTACCACTAAAATTTGACAAGTTCCTGTGAATGTGGTAACAGCTGGGGAGTCAATCACTCCTGATGGGCTCTCCATTCCCCAGCTCTCAGCATCACAGCCAGCAGTGGCTCTGTTTTGCCATATCCCGTTTTGCACTTCCCACCAGCCTGATTTTAGGTCCCCATCTGTCCTTCTGACAGTTGTGGAACTTCAGCTAATCCCTGTGCAGGTTGGGAGTGCTGCTTTGCCAGTCACCCAGTTTCCTTTTCTTTGGGGAATTAATCCTGTCTGACTGATTAGCCCTTGTGCTTTCCATTTTGCGAGGCTGCATCTGCGTGTGCTTCACTCTGCTGCTGCTGGATGACATCTGAGGACAAAAACGATGATTTTTATAAAGTAATAATCCCAGCTCCAGGTTCACAGTGCTGTGAAATTTACCGTGCTAGTGCTGCAAGATGTGGGCGGCCCTAGTTTTAATTTATATTATTATTTCATTACTTTTTGATGTGAGACACATTCAAATTAACTGAAGGCCATGGAGTAATTGCAGTTTAGGAAACACAATTCACAATGATCTGGATGTGTTGGTGTTTCATGGATATACATCCTTTCAAATAAAATCCATCTTTGGGGCCACACAAAATTTTGCATATTAATTGCTAATTTAACAGAAATAAATGCTAAATAGTTATTTGCACAAATAATATCCCATCTGAGTGCCCAGTGTAAATACACTGCATGACAAAGTTTGCTTTTTCTTCACTCAGCCTAACCCCAGTTTCCACTCATGGTTTTCTCATGAATGACGTTCCAGTGTCCTCTTGCAACCTCTTTACCCCTTGTATCTCATTTAGCTGCAGCAGCCTGTGAGCCCTTTAGGGCAGGGACCTGGCGTGTGTGTGATGTGGTGGCTGTACCCGGGCACTGTGCTCTGTGTCCAGTGCTCCCCAGGAGACCTGCACTGGTGCCCTGCGATGGTGTTTCACTCCCAGATACCCAACCAATGCCTGTCAGGTTTGGCCTTCCACTGTCACCTGTGGTGGTGTTTGTTACTCCAGGTAAAACCCAAACCCAGAGGAGCAGCAGAACACCAACATGGATTGGCCTTACTTGTAGCACCGCTCAGAGTAGCTGTTTTCAAGCAAAAACTTACTCCTTATCATAGACTGTGCTCCTCTGGTTCAGATGCTCCGATGCTGTAGCATGTGGCCTTAATCTTCAGAAGTGGCAAATCCTATTTACAGTGTAAGTATTTAAGCTAATTATATCTCTGATGTGAGGAACATGTGACAAACAGTTTACACTGTATCCTTTAAAAGACATTGATGTCTCAGACCCTCATGAAATATTCTGCGCCTCATTTCATTTTTGGGGTATCACTTGTGTTCTGTAGTGTATTTAGCAATAATATAATTCAGTGGTAATATAGAGGACATGAGTGTGTTATGGCTGGATCGTCTGTAGAGTAGAGTAAGAAATAATTCATAGCAAGTTTTTCCTAGAAGCACCATGTTTGTGTTGCAGTTGCACAGTTGCATGATAGGAGAGATCTAGTGAATAAGATGATGTTTGGGCTTTAGAAAAGCCTGGCATTAAAATGCTTAGTAGAGAAAGAGTGAATCTGAAGAAAGGGCTGCTAAAATGCTGCAGAAGCTGGTTGGTCTAATTGGAGGCAGGAGAGAAAGCCCTTGGGGAGCAGCTGTTCCCTGAGCGGGGCTGGGTGTGCGGCACTGCTCGTTACTGGTGTGTTGTTAATCATGTACAGCTTGTACCAGCACCCGTAACAGTGCAGCAGGGGTCAAGGCCAAGTAGATCAATTTATCATACAACCTTTGGGAGGCAGAAGTCTTTGCCTACTCTGCATTCAATGAACTGATTCTTCCCTTTTTTGCCCCGAGGTCCTGACCCTTGTTCTCCATCTTTCGTGAAGGAGAAGGCTTCAGCCTGCCCTCTGCATGCAACCTGGCTTCCCAATTTTCTTGATCTTGGTTTAATCTGGTAAATTATTGGTCTTCCTCAAGTCATGCTAATTAAGGTTCCTGTGATTGGGACTTCACCCTGGATGTGGGTTATGGCTTCCTTAGCTTGCTTATGTGATTTACAGGAGAAAACATGAGAAGCAAACTGACTTAGTGCAGTGAAGTCAGCTCTTTTGCTGGAGCACAAGGGCAGGGCTCCAGAGCGTGGTAGGGAGCATGCAGGGGCTCAGTGAGGATGGTAACGTGTGGTGGGGGTTGGAGATACTCCCATGCAGCAGCCCAGTGCTCTGTCTGTGGGGGAAGAAGACTGTCCTCCCACACAAGGCGTTCACCAGGAAAGTGTTCATCTAGAGTGGGTTCACCCACCCTGCATGGCTGGATGGGAATGGTCTTTGTTGGCTGGCACAAGCTGGTGCCCTTCCTGAGCCTTCCCCAGGCTCCCTGGGCTGGAAGTGAGGAGCATTGGTCTCTCTGGGTTCTCAGCTCTGCTGCTGGGGTAATATTTATCCACCAGATATGAAGAACTTGAGTGTCTGTGGTCCTCTGGAGAGCAGGGTCCCTGACCTGCTGTCTGTGTCTCTGGCCATCCCAGGAATACTGCACCTGTGGTGTCAGACGTGTTCAGCACTGGGGATGGTGAGAAGCTCTGGGTCCCTGCAGTGTGTGCAGCATGGGGGGCTCTGTCCTGATGCAGCTCTTTCCCTTTTGGGTTGTTCCTTGAATATGGGCCAGCCAGCCACCAGCCTGGCTGGCTGACACTGATTACATGTGGGAGAGTAGGAGTGTAATTACGCATTTTTGCTGCATAATTAGCTTCTCAGATTTGTGAAGCCAAAGTGCTGTGTCTACTGGAATCTGTGAGCTGAAGGACTCGGAACACATTGGGAACTGGACACGATGAGAGAAATTGTACAAGGGCTTTAAGTGCTCTTCCTCTCAGAATACTAATTGTGTGCCATGACCTTCACCCAGATCACAGACCAGGTCCTGGCTCTGGTGCGAGATACTGAGAAGTGTTACACCAGCCCTGGCTTCCCTTCCCACACAGAGATGGGCTTTCAGTTAAAGCATCTCAGACCTGGTTAGTGCAGATGGAGCTGCCCACCACCTGTGTTGGTCCACAGTTTGATAAGTCTACAAATCTGAGATCCTGCAGGGTGGCAGCATGTACCACTTTCAGAGAGCAGTTCCCTGTCCCACCCTGGAGCAGGAGGATGTTCCAACCATGGGAAGAGGCAGAGCCAGGGCAGCAGTGCCTGCCCATGGCCCAAGGTCACTGTGCTGCCCACATACCTGTGGCAGGCAGAGCACAGGACACCAGGGCTTTCACTGCCAGCCCTATCCCCTACACCCTGGGCACAGGCTGTCAGCTGTGTTTCTCCATGCAGGCTGACCTCTGGCACTGTCCAACAAGCTGGCACCCTGCTGATGGCACTGTGCTAATGACCAGTTAACTAACAGAAATAATTATTACAGCTTTAAAAGAAATTTTGTTGCCTATATATAATGGTTAAAAGATGAGGGTAGTGTTCTAACCCAGAGCAGTAATTAGGAAAATAGATTTAGTGCTCATGGATGGAAGGGTAAAATAAATGAGGTGAAGGAAGTTCTGCGCCGAGCATAAAATCGGAGGTTTGATTCAATTATTCTTCACACACAGTTTAGATCCCACAGAAACCTGAGCATGGAGCTCTTAAACCTCTAATTGAAGCAAAAATCATTGGAGTGGAAAGTGTCCTGGCTCTTCAGGAGATGTCAAAGTACAGAACATGATGGACACCTGGGGGTTTGGAAAACAGTGACAGCTACAAGCTGACCTTTGGCGAATTTAATCTGCAAATGGATTCCTGCTTAGGACAGCTAATGCTTTTAGTTATTGTAAAGGCTCGTTCCTGGATTTTAAAAAGCTGAGAATAAATGGATTTCATGATGCAGCTCCTATGCACATTGCATAACAAACAGGTGGCTTGTGGATGTGTTTAAATGATACGGTGTGTTGAAAAACTTTGCAGGACTTATGAATACATAATTATAATTCATGCACAATGGGGAGAATAATTTTTCTAGTTAATAAATGAGAAAGGACTTGGCACTTGTTAAAATGGAAATACACTGAAAACAGAATCTGCTGAAAAGGAAGAGAAGGGGGCACTGGTTCTGTTTATGATATTCATGGGTGTTGCAGGGCATTGTTACTCACCTGGGCATTGCCTTTGGCTTGGGGTTTACCATTTAAGATCTGACAAGAGGAGGTGATATGGTAACAACTCCTTATTCAAAATTCACCTTTATTTTTCTTTTCTGGAGTTGCTCCTGTCCCTTACAGGACACCTGTGGGCAAACACACCTCGTAGGCAGAGGGAACCCATTTCCTGGGGGTAGTGTTGTGGTGTGGTTTGAATCTCCCTTTTCCTTCTCTCTTTCCCTGTGGGAGGTCCATGCCTTTCCCCTCCCTTGGGAGGCAGGAGACCACAGAGAGAGGTGTCACCTGACTTGCCCAAAGACAGCAGCAGTTCTGAGTCCTGTGGTGAGATGTTCAGGTCTGGTCCCCTGTGCTGTTCCATGTATGAGGAGCTGTCAGCACCACAGAAGTTATTTGTTAAGCACAGTGTTAATGCTGTGGCTCTCTTTGGCCTGCAGGAGAGCTTTGGTCAACACATCTCTGTGCTGTGCTGTGCTGTGAAACCTCGGCCAGGTCCTGTGCCTTGTCACAGGGAACAAATTCAGAGTAACCTGTGGCTCTCACCCACTGTCGCCGAGAGCAACCTCAGCCTCAGACACAATGTGTTTGGTTGACTTACACATGTGTCTGGTGATTATAGCAAGTAACTCACATTCCAGCATAATTCAGTAAAGGCTTGGGCACGGAGACTTCAGGCTCCTGCCTGTCTGATGAATGCTTCTGGTTTGTCACATCAGTAATCCCTGTATTAATGAGTGGCCTATGATGTGCTGTGGTTGACTGACAAATCCTGAAGTTGCATATGCATATGAGTAACTGCCAGAGTTCTCCAAGGTGCAATTTTACAATGCTTTATATCAACCTCCTGTGACAGCGTGTCAGAAAACATCCTGGGGAGGCAGGCAGCTGCGGGCCTGGGAATTCACCTTTCCCTCATAAGGACATGACAGGGGTAGAATGAGCTTTCCCTCTCTCTTGCCTCTCATCTGAGAGGATCCACACACTCCTCCAAAAGGCGTGCGGCAGTGCTATGGTGTGTGTGTGTGGGGGGGTGTGTGGTGGTGCAGCAGTGTAGGGTGATGCCCACAACACCTGCATATTGGATGTGCTGGAGTCCTTGAGCCTTCTCACTCAGAGATGTTCTCTCTACACATCCCCTGAAATAAGCAGCCCCAAGGAGTCAGCGCAATCTCAGCAGAATAGTAACACAGGCTGCAAAATTTTGCACCTTCCCAATGAGATTTTAGTTGTGGAACTACAGTTGTAAGAGGAAATTGAGCTGCAGTGCACCACTGTATTTACAATGTTATCCACTGTCTTTGTCCATTCCCTCTGCATCCTCCAGTTCTGTGAACGGTAACGCTCCCCACTGATGTGGCCCTGGGCTGTCAAGCAGCTCCTGTGCCATGGCACTCTGAGCTCTGCAGTTCCTGCAGCTGACCCCAGCCTCGTGGTGTGGGGGGCTTGAGGGGTGCTGGGCAGGTGGGCACACAGTGCAGAGGTGCCATGGGGCCTGTGCCCATGTGCACAGCCAGTGCCCAGCACCGATGATGTTCCTGGCCAGAGTGAACCCAGGCAGTGCTGAGGTGGCTCTTGGCAGCAGTGTGGGGCAGGGGTGTGCTGTGGGATGGAGGCCTGGGTCAGACCCCAGGCTGTGTCCATGCATGTTTCCCTTCAGCAGCTGTCTGGGGAGTGGAGAGTGGGGGGCAGAGGGAGCACTGTGGGTTGGTTTGGGTGCTGGTGTGAGAGTGTGGTGTTGTGCCTGTTCCCCCACAGCTGCCCCATGTGCACATCACTGCCTGGCTGGGGACATCTCATGCCCTGACACTGAGGTTGGGTTTTACCTCCAACTTCAAGTGCAGGAGTTGAGGGAACTTGCTCCCTGTGAGTTTCCTCCCTGTCTGCCAGTGGCTCAGCCAGTGCCAAGGCTTCTTCCTGGACTATGCCAAGACACAAAACCCTCCCAGGGAGCAATTGTTTCCCTTTGGCGTGCACCAGATGATATGTCCAGAATACAACCCTGGTATGCTCTGACCAGGAGAGCCCTCCCTTCTCCCATGGCCCCTGTGCTCATCCTTTTCCCTGGATGCCACCAATTCCCCCACTCACACTGATCTTCACAGCCATAAGTCACTGAGTATCCCTGCCCCCTTCCACAGCCGAGACAGGGTGAGCCTGGGCCAGGTGCCCGTGGGCACACACCTTGGCACTGCTGGCATGGTCACCCCCGTGGCCCTTGCTGCATCCGCTGTCCTGGGTCACCCGGAGTTCACATGCTGTGGTCCTACCAAAAAACGATCTGGTGTCATCTGGCGGGTGGAATCTTGTGTTTGGGGCAGGCTGGTCAGGGAGCAGCGGTCCTTCTGCTTGAGAGCTGGAGGAGCTTCCCCCAGGGGCAGTGGCTCCCCGGGCAGTAAGAAGCATCTCCGGGCAGAAGGGAGCGTCCGAGGGCAGGAGTATCCCCCGGGCAGGAGTGTCTCCGGTGCAAGTGCGTCCCCGGGCAGGAGGGAGCGTCCCGTGACAGGAGCATCCCGTGGCAGGAGCATCTCCAGGCAGGAGCGTCCCCCGGGTCCGGGGCTGAGCCGCGCCGCGCTCCGCCCGCCCGCGCGGTGCCGGTCGGTGCCGTATGGGAGGAGCCACCGGGCACCGCCGCCCCTGCGCCCCCCCCGCCGCATTTGGCGGCCGCCGCCGCGGAGCAGGGCGCGGGGGGGGATGATGGATCCGCGGCTGCGGCTGCTGACGCCCCGCGCCCGCCTGCCCGCCGTCAATGGAGGAGGACGCTGAGACCCGCAAGATCAGCAGCAGTTTCCTGCGAGACCACAGCTATGCCACGGAAGGTGAGCCCGGCCCGCAGCCCCCGGCCCCGGCCCGCCTGCAGCAGGTGAGGCCGCCCCGCAGCGGCCCCGGCCCCCGCCCGCATCGCCCCGCATCGCCCCCCTCCCTCCCCCGCGGCTCCCCGCGGCTCCCCGCGCCCCGGCTGTCCCGGGACCGGCACCGCTGCCCCCGGCCGGGCCGGGC
>NW_020884887.1:4079714-4101908 GCF_003945725.1 Corapipo altera
GGGCGCAGGGCCGGCTGAGCCGGGGCCCCGAGACCCGTCCGCAGCAGCGCTCGGGGCGCAGCCGCCCCCATCTCCCGCCCCGGGGCGGCCGCAGCCCCGCGCTCCCGCCCGGCTGCCGAGCCCCCAGCCCCGCCGGGCCCCTCCGGGAGCCCCCGCGCCCTCGCCAGGCTCCTCCGGCTCCGGGAGCGAGGGGAGTCCCGGCCCCTCCGCAACCTCTTCCCGCTGGAGCGGAGCCCGCGGGGCCGGAGGGATGCGGGGCTCGCTGGAAGCCAGAGGGATGCGGGCGGCGGCCGCAGTTCGAGATCGGTTTTCTCAGTCTCTGAGGGCGTTCGCGGTGCCGCAGGTGGCTGGAGCCGCGCTGTGGGGTGCGGGAATACGGCAAACGCTAGTGGCAGGTCTCGTCACCGAATGGAACAGTTGTCTCGGGGCTGTTTTCCCTACAAGCCGCTGCAGGCAGGAATGCGAATCCTGACTGGTGCGTTGCAGAGGCGAGTAGATGCCAAGGCTGTTGGACATGGATAATGTCACAGCCCCGGTGAGGCTCATGGTGCATTTGAAAGTGGTTTCCCATAATGGCTCGGGAGTGGAAGAGACGGTGTGGCCATGTTCGGTTCAGGCATCGGAACGTGAGCTCACCCGGCACATGACGCCGCAGCCGCCACAAAGGCAGCTCCACCAGCGAGGGGTGAAGGAGGGATGGGGAGGGAGCTGCAGCCGCCTCTGCTGTCCTCCCTGGCAGCCGAAGAGCTGTCGACTTCAGCTCTGTCACAACCTCCCTTTGCTCCCTCGCTTCGGGAGGAAAGTGACGCTGCTGTAAAGCAAAACCGAACCCCCCATCCCTCCCGGTAGCGCTGACCCCTTCAAGGAGGCTTCAAAAACCAGACCCCATAGCAGGGTCTGAACAGGCTTATTCATAGCTTAATTAGTAGCCAAAGAGGCTTTCCCTTACTGTGTCATTCTCCTGAGGCTTAGAGGAAGCCAACATACGATCAGACTTTGGGAATTTTATGTCTTCAGCACATGGCTAAAGGAGGGTTTATCTAGTGGGAAGTCTTTGGCTTGATTTAGTAATGGAAAGCTTTGGATACCTGGTGAGAAAATGATCGTTCGTGTTGCTTATTTGTAGCTGGAACGTGAGTGCTCGGCGTGACAGCCCCCCGAGGCAGGGGAGGTGATGCCCGGGGGCATCCGTGGCTGTGCTGCTCCCCTTGGGTGTCTCACCCCGTGGGGACAGGGGGTGGGTGGACCCACCGTGGGACTGTGATGGACCTGTGGAGGCCACGCCACGCTGGCAGGACGTTTCTGCTGGGAGGGACGGTGTGAGCCGGTGCTTCCAGGAGGGTGGTGTGGCCAGGATGAGGCTGAGCTCGCAGTCGTCTGGCTCACATCACCATGTGCTGTGCACCGTGGAAGGACGAGTTTGCCGTTTGCTGCATTCTAAAAGGCAGCTGCAACAGCCAGTAAATAAAAAAATAGGCTGTAGCTGCCTGTTTGTGGCCTGCTGAGTACTTGGGTTTCCTGATTGAGAGGGATGGAGGGTTGAGATGAGCCCGCAGCGTTTCTGTGACACCAGGACGTCTGGGGATTTTTCAACCCGAGGTTTCAGTGATATGATCCAGTCTGTCTGGTAATCCATGGCTGTATGCTGCATTTTCAGAAGAGCCTTGTGCATCTACTAGTGAACTATAGCAATCCCCCTCCGTAGAAACGAAACAGCCAGAGGCGTTTGTGCATTTGGTGACCGACTCGGCTGGGGTGGTCCCTGCTGTGGTGGCGGGGCGGGGGGGAAGTACGGGAGGGGCTTAATGGCTGTGTATCAGCTATGAATTTCTCTTCACCTCATGCTGTGTAGGACCCCTGAGTCTCCATGCAGTGGTTCTGCTAGAGGGAGGCTGAGTGCACTTTGAAATGGTAGTGGGTAAAAAATTTAAGTAATTTTAAAAATTTAAGTAATTCAGTTTTATTTTTTTTCTACATGTGAAAGCAGCATATTCTTAAAACGCTGTGGCTGGTAATCTGTCTTCTGGTTAAAAAGAGAAAAAGATCCTTCCAAACGCTGTGCAGCAGGTGCAGACTTGCTTTGGAAATGAAGGTGTCTCTGGTGTGTCAGCTGAGAGAACAAGCCAGGTTATGTAATTTGGTTTAGTGAAGTGGTGTTGTCACTTAAATAGGTCTTGTATTTTCATGCAAATGTGGGGTGAGGATGGTATTTCACAAGTGCACACTTGAATGCCTTGTTCTTGTTCGGCTCCAAGTACTGCCGAGAAGGAACTCGGCCCTTGTGCTAATTCGACTCGGGTCGCCAGGGAGTGTGGAGGTGCTGAGGTGCAGAGCACAACCCCGGCCATGTCATGGGGTTCGCCGGGTGCAGGGAGCGGGGTGAGTGGGTTCCAGGGCGATGCCGGCTCAGATCTCAGAGCACTACCCCGGAATGGCAGATCTCATGTGAAAAATGTCCAGAAAATATGCTTGGTTTGTTCTGCTGCATAAATGTGTCTTCATTGGCAATTCTGCTGAGTGCCCAGACAAAAGTAGGACAAATTGAGACACTTGAATACAAACAACCATTGGAGTAGCTTCCACTTTTAGACATGCTTGCTGGAGATGTAGAAGGGCCCTTTGCGCCTCCCCCTTTCCCCCCAGCCCCGAGTTGGCCCGTTTCAGCATCTGGATCCAAAATGCCTGTCTCCTGAAGGCTTCAGGCTGTGGGTGTCACTTTTTTTGTGCAGCAGTTCTGTCCACCTGGCCATCTCTGAGTCCACAGTTGGACAAATACCTCCAAATGAGGGAATAATGGGAGGAATGGCATGAACACCCCTTTCCACGAGCCCTGCCCTGAGGGAGCAGCCATGGGACCAGCTTGTGTGCTCAGCAGATTTAGGTGGGACAGGAGCTCAGTCATGGCTCAGCCCAGTAGGACAACGCCTCATGTTGGTGTTCCATGTCTGTGCACACCTGCCCTGTTGCAGGTGTCCTCTGATGGAGGAGGGATGCTGAGCACCAGGCTGGCCCAAGGGCTGTGGGTCCCTCCCTGGGGTGGGGAGCTCTGGTGGCAGGGCTGGGTGGGCCAAGGTCATGCTGGCACTGCCTGTCCTGTCCCCCACCTGTGAGCGTGGCTGGGACCACAGCCCTGCATGTCTCCCTTTGAGCACCTTGCTGTTGGGACAGGATTCCCCTGTCCAGCTCTGTCCCTGCCCTGATGCTGTCAGATATCCTGGTCTCCATGTGAAGAGCCCTCAGGCCTTGACCCCACAATGGCCATGGTGGAGTCACCCTTTCACATGGAAACACAGAGACATATCCCTTCCTGCTGGCATGATGCAGCAGACAGGAACTGTTCCAGGACATGATGGGTGCCCTGCACCCTCCATGCTGGGGACCTGCTCTGTGAAGGCACTGACAGGAGTCTTTGGGTGGGGTGTGCATTTTGGGGACAGCATTTTGGGGTGTGTGCTTTGGCTTTTAACACGGTGTCAATGCCTCAGACCCAGCAATGGCTGTGGACGACAGAGGTGTGGCACAGCCCTGGCACCCACGATTCCCAGCATGACACTGGGAAGAGGAGCAGTGGCCTCGCCTGGGCTGTGTGGGAACGTGGCCATGGCCAGGTGGTTGTGCTGTTGGAGGAGGACCTTTGGGAGTACCTATGGCCATGGTGTGGGGCTGCTCTGCAGCCAGCTGGGTCCCCGGCCCCTCCAGAGGGACATTCCTGATTTCTGATGGCTCTGCCAAGGGACCTTCTCCCCTGCAGGCATGGGGCTGACCCTTCTGGGGCTGTGTGGCCTCAGGGATATGCCATGCCCACTGGATGGGATGGTCATGACACGCTGCAGCCACTCCTGGCCGCCCATGGCTGCCTCCCACACCCTTTCCCCAGGCACTGGCTGATGCGCTGGCGAATCTTTAATCTCCTGGGGGAGTGTTTCCCAAAATGAATAGGTTTTGCAGTTGAGAAATCTACCACTAAGCCTTCATTTCCTTTTCCTGGTTTAATCTTGTTATTCCCTCTGTAACCCCCTTGCCTCCCTGTCATTCCTGTCTGTATCCCTGCCCTGCCATCCTGCTGCAGGAAAGGGCCCTGATACCAGGGCAGTTTGTCTCAAGCTCTCTGTGGTACAGAGGTAGCTTTTTTAAAAATCTGTGTGTAGTCCCCAGGAAAGCACCAAGTGAGGCGTTTCCCAGTGCTGGGTTAGGGCAAGAGCTGTTGGGTATTTCTGTTGTCGCAAATGATGTGAGTTGCTGTTTGGAGATCATCTGGATTGAGATTTAATTAATCCAGGAACCTCCATGAAGTTGTTTTATCAGATAAGTACTTTGATTACGAAACACAATCCTATCCTTTCTGCTTTTTATTTATACACATACTGTATTTAGAACTCCCTTGCTTTCCCTGAGCCTGTGCTCCCACTGGGTGGGAAGGACCCACGGACATGTCTCCTTCTGCCTAATCCAGGATCGCTGCAGGAGCAAAGCGTAACTCAGCTGTTTGCAGTGCACTGCGTCAAAGCCGCTTTGGGGATACTTTAATCCAGAGATTAATGAGAGAATAGATGTGCCTGGGGACTCTGTAATCTAGGGATTACTGAGAGGACTGGGAGCAGGTAATGATGTGACTGACCCACCGCTGTGGGTCTGTGATGGGCTGTAACGAGGATGCCTGGTCACTGGTGATGGCGTCTGGGGGGCTTGCATCTGTCTCCTCCTCATCATCTCTGTTTGAGGACCAAGCTGGGAGCTGCTCCCTCTCCAATGCTGGGGAAAGCTGGGTCACTCCCAGCAGCGACATGGAGTGGTGTGGCCTTACAATGCAGTATTGCCCCAGTCCCAGTTGCTGTGGGGTCCTCCTACTTTGGGGACCAGCTGCAGCAGATCAGAACCCAGCACTGGTCTTTCCCTTGAGCCCAAGACCTTGGGCCATGCTGTGGGTGCTCGCATGGCAGTCCTTGGGGTGCCAACCAGGACAGCCCCATCCTCAGGTTTCCAAATAGAATTGTAGGACTTAGTGAAGTGGTCGAGGTTTACTAAATGCAGAGAGACCACCTTGGCTAAGGATCTTCCTGAGCTGAACGTTGCAGAGGGTGGGAGAATATTAGTGGAAACGTTGCGTGGTTGCTCTGTTTGTATGCGTTGCCTGTTGCTCACTGGAGATGGGATGATGGGCTGGATGTGCTCCTGATCTGACCCAGCCTGTCCTTGCTCCTGGGCAAGGTTCTTGTGGCTGCTTGTGTGAACAGGAGTCTGCAGGGCTCTGCCAAACCCCTGATGCCTCCTCCCCAAAGAGCTGCTGAGATCTGGTGCCTGGAAGGTCAGCAGGTTGAAGGGCTGAATGCTATGGCAGACCAGGTAATCACCAGCTTCCCTAACTCTGGGAGCTGGAGCAGAGGCAATACCCCTGCCAGCAGGTTTAGAATCACAGAATCATTAAGGTTAGAAAAGACCTCCAAGATCATTAAGTCCAACCTTGCTCGGTGGTGATCGGCTGGGGGAATAAATGCTTGTGGAAGAAATCCTTTGGGAATATAAGCCCCAGCTGCCGGGTCTCTGGAAGTGCCGCTGGTGCCGGCTGGTGCCTCCTCCCGTAAGCGCTGTGAGAGGTGTGTGTCGGTGTCGGCTGGCGCGGAGGTGAGGCCGCAGAGCCGGCACACGGAGCGGAGCCGAGGCGTGTTGACCTGGCAGGATGCTGATCAGGCAGGTTAAAAATAGCGGCTGCTTCCTCCCTGCTCCTCCCCATCTCGGCTGTGCGGCTGCGGCCGGGAGCTGGCAGCGCTCACGCCGATGTGCTGAGCAGGCACAAAGCCCCAGCTGCAGCCAGGGCTGGCTCGGGCACCACGGGGAGCACCCGGGCAGTGCTGTGTGGGCACCCACCGAGGGTCTGGGCAGCGGGTACACGCCAGGGGTCCGGGCAGCCAGCATTGGTGGAGCTGCTACTCAGCCAGTCTGCCTGGAGCTGGTGGGTAAACACCAAAAGACCTCCGGACTTTTTGTCCCAGCATCCCTGTGTAGATCTGCCGTGACTCCTGGACGCTCAGCATCCCTGGGCAGTGACACCTGAGCTCCTCACAGCCCTCCCAGAGTCCACATGAGCTGGGGAGATGGCAACTGCACTGCCCTGGAAAGGGAGGTTGGGACAGAGTGAACCCGTGACTGGCCTGGGCCCGTCCCCAGTGTTCCGCTAAAGGGTGAGATGCCACAGTGGCCACCTGCCCCAGGTCCTGGCCACTGGAACCCGGATGTGTGGACACTGGTGCATTGTTTGTACATTGTCAGGAGCACTGGGTCCAGCTCACCACTGTGCCATCCTCCCCAGTAAAGGCATAATTGAGCTGTTGGAGTCAATGTCTCCATTTAGGGCGGTTCCAGCAGTGGTTGTTGTTTTCTCCTGATGCATCATGAGCCTGATTTCTTGAGGGGAAAGGGCCATCCTCCCTGGCCCAGGTCCTGGGATGGGACAGATTGGCTGGGTGGTTTATGTAGGGTTTCTGTTGTTTTGGGTTTCAGCCTTTAGCTGCTTAAGCCCTCTGCAGCGTAGCCCTTACCACAGCTCCAGCTCACTGTTTGAGGCTCAGCTTACAGAGGGTGTTGTGGTACTCTGAGGTGCGATGTGTCCCTTGGGAAGGAGGAAAAATGCCAGACAGGTCAGGGGGTCTGTGTTGCGGCCCCACGGGGGGCTGCAGGAGCCCAGGCAGCGGGTCTGGGGTAAAGAGGAGAGTCATTTCCAGGCAGCAGATTATCCAGAAGGATCCTGCCTCCGTGGCAGTGCTGTTTGTCTGCATTGCACAGAACTGTTCTGCAGCCTTTTTGTTCCCTTTAAAGCCTGTTTCCTCGCTCACTCGGGTGCCACGAGTCAGCTGTTCAGCCACGCGCGTGGCACCGTCTCTCTGAACGCTGCACTAAGGCAGGTCCTGGGAATGGAAAGGTAACCGGAATAGAAACCAGAAACCAAAATAGCCGATTAATCTCCCGTTTCGATCTTCTCTGTCCCACGTTTCAGCTGATTCCCTGGTGTGGTCGTAAAACACAACCATTATCTCAGCTTCCCCAGTATGCAAACAAATTGCTGTGATTTTCCTACCCTTGGATCAGTCCGTATCCATATTCTCTGAACAACAATAAAATGGTAATGGAGATAAAGACTGTTATCTCCCTCATGTCTATTTTGTCATTGGAATAACAACTTTAAATGTTAAGAGTGCTGAGATTTATAATGCCAAGCCTGCTCAGCAAAAATAAATCATGTTCCATAGCGCACATTACCATTTATTGCTGCTGTATTATCTGAAGCCAAGAGTGGGTGTTAACCCTGTGATAACATCCTCAAAGGGGATTTTAAGTAATTTTGTAGTTTAATTTAAAAATTCTGTTGGCTGCCTGGTTTGATCTGCAACTCATTTTAGTGCAGGAGTATCAAAGTGGAACCTCTCCAAATGCTGATAACGAGCTCCCCGAGAAGTACATCAGCAGGAGGTGCCCTGGACCCCAAAACAGCCACCGTTTCAGCCGTGGCTTCAGTGAACCCAGCCCTGCAGGTGGGGCTCCCTAGATGTGTTCCCTTCCAAGGTTTTGTAGACTTCAGAAGACCACTGGGTTTTCTAAGCTTCATCTTGGTGTTTTCATCCTTGATATCCAAGCCCTTAGTGACATACATGTTGACAGCAAGAGAGACGTGTCTCACTTGTGATTTGACGTGTGACATGAGCTGATGTGGCTCCACAGTCAGTGCCCTTGGGGTCCTGCCCTGCCCTTGCCCTGCCCTGGCACCCTGACCCCTGTCAGGGATGGAGTGATGCCCTGCCCCAACAGCTCATGGTGATGGCCAGCTCCAGACCGGCGTTCTGTGCCCAGTGCCAGGTGCTCTGGGTGTCCCCTGGTTGGCCCCCACTGTGTTATGGTGGTGGTGCTGCCCTTGGATGCCTTGGCAGAGATGGGGGCAGTGCTTGGGCCCCTGCCCATGTGCTGCTGTGTCAGTAGGCAGCCCTGAAATGAGCAGGGCAGCTTCAGAGCCGAGTTACCTGCATTTCCTTGCATTCTCTTTCTTAGCTCTATGAGTAAAGGAAAAGCAATGGGACTCTGATAAACAGCAACTTCTCTGAGGAATGCAGACATTGACCAAATACTGTGTGCCACGACCTGACAGCCCATTCCTGTGCCTGCCTTGCAGCAGCTGCAGCTGGTGCGTGGGGGTGAGGGATCGCTTCCCTTGCAGGCTGAGTTAGTTTTACCGAGCCAGAAGGGGAGGAGGGCAGGGCGGGCAGGGCAGCAGCCCGTGCACCTCGTGCTGTTCTCAGTGCACACTGATGAGTCCATCTCACTGCGGAGCTCAGACTGATGGTGCCAGATGCTGACCGGTGTTGGGGGGGGGCTGTAGCTTGTTTAACACCTGGCTCCTACCCATTAAACTCACTCAGATGCACAATGCACAGCACCAAGTGTTTGTCCTTGGGTGTTTGAGGTGCAGCTCCTGCACAATCCTGCTGCTGGCAAGAGTGCCCATCTCATGCATGGTGTTTCAGGGGCACAGGAGCCCTATGGAAGGTGTCTGGAGAGCCACAGGTGTGTGGGTGTGAGGCTGTTCAGCCAGCATGAAAATGCTTGCGAGAAAACAAGCATGGCTTCTGTGGGCCCCCGCTCTGTAGCTGCCTGAGGTGCTGTCCTGAACGTGGGGTGCATGGTGTTTCCCCTGGAGGCAGGTGAGGAACTCCAGTGACAGCTCAACCACCTACCTACACCTGCCTCCAGATAGGACATGTGCCTGCTGCTCCCAGTCTCACTGGAAGCCTCTGTAATGGTTGGGGGGACCCTTGCACTTGCTGTTTCGGAGCAGGAGATAGGGTCTGCTGCTGGAGGTCAGATGTCAGCAGAGGTAGAGGTTGCTTTAACCTCAGCTGGCAAACTGTCTGTGGAAACACGTGTCTCTGTGGGATCAGGGGAATGAAAGAGAGAGAATTAGAGAGGCTGTTTTGGAGAGC
Organism: Corapipo altera; assembly: GCF_003945725.1. Taxonomy (NCBI): domain Eukaryota; kingdom Metazoa; phylum Chordata; class Aves; order Passeriformes; family Pipridae; genus Corapipo; species Corapipo altera. The sequence goes on from NW_020884887.1 coordinate 4,088,681, forward strand.
CCTCCCTCACAATCCCTAAATAAACTTGGCCTTAGTTGCAGCAGGCTGACAGACCCTTAATTATAATAACAGCATGAATAGTGTTGCTTTGTAACTGGTTCCCCACTGAAAATTTCTGGCTAGCAGGAGCAGTGTGCCAGATGTCTGCTTGTGATTGCCTCTGCTTGAGAAGATCCGTTCGGGTAACGCTCTCAGCTGGAGGATACGAGTCATGCAGGGATCCAGGGGTGCTCAGGTTGTTTGCCTGCTTTTTTGGCAGAAGCCAGAGTCCCATTGGAGTCCTTGCAAGTGTCTCTGCAGCAGTTTCCCTCCTCAGAGTTTCTCTGTTACAAGGCACTGGAGTGAATTGGGACCTGCACCTCCCCCAGCAGTGACGAACTTCTGTGTTTCAGCTGAGTTTTGGTGACAGTGTCCCTCTACCCTGGCCTTAGATGAAGGCTCTGGTCTGGTCTGGGGGTTTGTGCAGCCACCAGATCCAGCATGATTTGTGTCTCCAGCACGTGGCTGGAGTCCTGCTACGGTGGGGCCCTGCCTGCCCCCGGTGATGCCTGTGAGTCCCAGGAGCTTTGCTGGGCTGGAAAGTGGTGCTCTGAGCTGTGAGCTGTGCTTCTGCTGTGCTCTTTGTGTCGAGTGGAAACCAGCCCAGGAGCTGGGTGGTGGGAGACAGCTGGAGGCACAGTCACTGTGAGGAGCCTCCGGACTGTTGGTAGCAAATGTGTTGTGGTGATGGAGAAAACCCAATGCTGGCGGGCTGTCACTCTGCCAGTATCCTGGAGGTATCTGCTGGAAGCCCTTCTGCCCCTGTACAGCTCTATCCGAGTTTCCCTGCAGCAGAACATTTTGGCTGTGGATCCCGTTTCATACTGTGGTTTGGCACCTCGATGTGATGTTTTCATTAGGAGTCCTGCAAAGTGCAGAAGTGAGATGTTACTGACAGAGCATCTCCAGCTACGACTGGGTATTCAGCTTTTTTCAGCAATGGAAGTAAAGCAGCAGCATCCTTTATTAGTCATTGTGCATAAAAAGAAAGCCAGAGGTCAGTACCTGTGGCACTGACTGCTCGAGTTCACCCAAGATTGTGTTCATGATGCTGTGCAGAGATCACCTTGTAGTTGGGAATGTTTCTGGTGTCAGTGGAGCCAGATTCATGCTTCCCGTGGGTCTTGAGATGGTTGGAGTTCCCCATTGTTGTGGTGCCTGACAGTGGCAACAGCCTGTGCTTCCAGGCTGGTTCAGAGATCAGCCTTAGGTTCTTGGAATCTGCATCTGGCTGTGGTGTTGACAGGAGAATAGTAGCTCCTGGTTCTTATCCAGCACTCCTTCATAGCAGGTTTCAAAGCACTTAATAAACGAGATGAGGCTTTTCGCTAGTATTTTACAAATGTATTTGCTGCTTCTTGCCTGTTAGTGCACTGCCAGGCTGGGCATGGATCCTGCTTTGAAGCTGGAGCTGAAGTCTACAGCGTTACCTCGTCTGCACAGGGCTCTGGGGAGGACACCGAAATCTTGTCATATTTGGACATTTGATCTAATGTAAGAACTTTCTAATTAGGATGTTTATGAGTTAATCACATGTGACACTTGGTTTGCTCCCTGCTGCAAGCCTGAGATGTGTGTGAGGATATGGGGAAGTGGATCATCCTTTTTTTGGCTTTGTGTCACCCTAATGCATTATCTCCATCTGGTTGTCTCCTCCCCCCTCGTGTCCCTCAGCTGGAAGTAAGTGTGTACCAGTGGCTATTAATAGATGAATCCTGCAACAGTCTGCTCTTGCAGATGGGATTCTCAGCTTCTGAAGCCTAAAACTCATTACAAATAAAGCAATACGCTGTGTGGTCCTTAATACAATTAGCCTTACTCTAAGTTAGGCTCTCGGGGCCAAATGCCGCCCTCGGTTTTCCATGTAAAGGTTGCCCGGGAGCATCCTGGCCTGTAGATCCCAACCAGGATGTCCCCTCATTGCTCATGTTGCTGATTACAGACACAGCCATGGTGCTTTGTCTGTTAAATACAGGTGTAAGATCCCGTCCCTGACATCTCTGGCTGTGTGGTCCCTGTGTCCTATGTGGTTTACAGCAGCAGGACAGGAGCACTGTGGTTCTACACTTGTCTACGTTTCAGGAGGGCTTTAGCTTACCCCTGTCCTACCACCTCCTTGAACAGCCAAAACCAGCTGAAAAACTAGGTGCCCTCTTTGCATGAAGGTTCTCTGTCTGGCAGACAGAAGCCATCTCCCCCTTTCTGATGGGGTGTTGCACCCGTGGAAGGAGGCAGAAGGGCAGGGGAATGTTCACAGGCATTTCAGGGACCCCCTTTCTCAAGGGATAAGCAGTTGTGAATCCAACAGCCCTTATGGCTGCAGGCAGTTGGTTGTGCCTTCACTTGCCACTGTGTGTATCTGTGTGCTTGGCTGCACACACACACACACACACACACACACACACACACACACACACTTGTCACTACCACTAGTGACCCTTCTGCATGCTCGGCTTGGAGTCATGACTCTTGCCCTTTTCCTTCACTCAACCCTGTCCTTTCCTGGCTCCTCATCTTCATGTGGGTCAGGTGGGTCCAACCATGGACCTGCAGATGGGGGAGCAGTAGGAGAGCAGTGTAGGGTGAGCCAGAGACACTCTTCACAGAACTGCCAGAAATTGCTCCAAATTGTGCTCATGTCTGGTGTGCTTCCCCTTGCCGGGGACCTATGCAGCCCTGGGAACCAGAGAGGCTTTAGAGTCCTATTCTTAAAGTCTTTGTTTCTTTAACTGAGAGAGTGTTCTACTTTCTCTTGAGAGAGGAACCTGCAAGGCTGTTTTGAGATTCATTTTACTGCTCCTTGTGCTTTCCCGAGGGACACATCTCCATAGGGATGCTTGTGTTCCCATGCACAGGAGGCATCTGTCCCCATCGGGCCGGGGGTCCTGTCCTGTCTTGGCACTTGCTGGGGATGGGCAAAGCATCTTGCCTGATGTCTTCAGTGTGTTTGTAGACCATGGCCTGGCCTTGAGGAGTGATGGCTGTGGTGAGCATGGCCAGTGCCAGGGCTGCTCTCCAAACAGAGCCACTGCAATGCCGGCTCTGCCTTGCGGTGTGTTGTCCCACAGTGATGGTGTAGCCAGGCTGAGGAATATGTGGTTTTCACTTTGCTGGCTGGGAATGATTGTTCTGACTCCAGACAGGTGCTGTGCCCTGGTTAGAGGTACTGCCATACAGCTGAATTCCTGCCTTTAGGAGCACTTTGTTCTTGATCTCCTGAGAGCTGCTGCCTCACCAAGCCTCTTTCTTTCCTTACAATCTGTTTCTGACAACGTGTGAAGTTATTGACGAGGTGATGAAAATCAGTGGACTAGGGTTTGCCAGAAAATGTTTTTTTTCCTCTGCATATGCAGTCTCAGGCCCTCAAATGAAACCACCCCCCTGTAAAACCTGGGTGCGGCAGCCTGGATGGTGGTCTCATGGCCCGTGGGTTCAGTGGTACCTTCTCAGTGCATGTGCGGGCCTGGAGAGAGATGCAGGGGGTAATTAGGAGTAGAAAAATGCCCCATGATATCGTCCATGCGAGCTGTCCCCCGCTGGGTGCTGGGTACACACAGCAGCGTGTTCCCACCATCGCGCCGGCTGCCTCCCGAGTGATCGCGCTAACAGGCAGCTTGGCTGGCTTGTCGGATTTAGCCTTTGTTACGTCCTTGGCAGTGCTATTTGGAGGCTGGGAGGCTATTTTAGGTATATTTAATTACAGTTTTTTCTTGCTTAGCGAGTAGCTGCTGGTACAGTTATTAACCTGTAGTGAAAAGCATTACAGCAGATGGGAAGTATTCGAGGCATTCTTTTGTCCCATCCTCCTCCAAATGACAGGGAAAACAATACATTTATCAGAAAGCAGAGTTTATTGGCTAGCAGGGTTTGCAAGCAGTTTACTGTGTGTGTTTCTTTTACTTTCCAAAAGCCATTGATTTTTGCAGTGTTGCAATTAGAAAACAAGAAGCCTATAAACCAGTGTATTCCTGTGTTTTAAAATGGAGTTCCAGTCTCCTGCTGTCTTTTTATTGGTTTCCCCCTTCCCAGCCCTGCTGAATGTTGCTTGAGTCAGCATGTTGTAATTGGCCTGTGGAGATCCAGGTCTGGCTGGTGTCACTTAAAACCCAAATGGCTTTGCTACAATTTCACTGTTCCTGGGCTTCCTTGCAGGAGCAAAGGCGCCCACTCCTGTGCAGCTTGTACTGCTGCTGTATTGACTGGGAGCACTCAGCTAATCGCTTCCTGTAATTAAATTCTTCACTAGGAATAAAGTTAATCTTCTCAGAGCATATAAAACCTGACCCGCAGCCTGAGCAGGCAGAAACACTGTTGTTTATAGACACCTTTATCCAAGTGTAAAGGGCCTGTTCCCAAAGCAGAAGCAATTAGGATAATTAGATATTCCTTGTCCTGAGCTAGGGATATATAATAATAAACTGTAAGTGATATGTCAGCTTTCTGCTGAAGGTTTCATAGATTTTCGAGGTTGGAAGGGACTGTTTCCCCCGTTCCCTGTGACTCTGCTAAGACACTGCTCTGCTCATGCCCTGTTCGCCTGATGGGGTCACCAGTTCTGCCTGTTGGGGTGCTGGGATTAACTGAGGCTTTGTTGGGTTTTTAACTGTTTTAGATTTACGATTTCTCAGTCTGATGCTGCTCAATAACTTTGGCAGAGAGAAATGGAGGAGACTTTCCCCAACTCTTTTTCTGTGTTTGCATAAACACATTAATAAACTAATTGCCCAAATCCTTGCTGGCTGGCGGAAGCATTAAGCTTGCTGTGGGCAGCTGACTTGAACCATATGGTTTGGTCCCAAGGCTTCTTTGGGTTTTTAAAAGAGGTTCAAAAAGTGCCTATTTGCATCATCTTGAAACATTGACATTCTGAGCACAAATAGTTTTGCATAATTTATTACTCTCACTGTAGCTTTACTCATACTCCTAAGTTCAACTTCAAAGTATTGCAGCCTCATTCCTAATTATTTATGTGCAGCAAAACAAAACAACATTAAGTGCCATCCAGGCATTGCTGCATTTCATTGGATGGAGAAACTCAGAGTTCTTCCATAGTCATAACATTTCCTGTTCATTTATTGAGAGCCAGAGTCAGAATGAAGATAACCTTTCCAGCAGCCTTTCCTGGAACTCAAACTGATCAAAATCAAGTGCTTATAAAGAGAAAGTATGTGATACCTGGAGGATGCCAGGTACTTGCCATCAGCTATTTAATTTGGACGATTATAGTACATTTGTCAGTTCCACTTTTATTCAAACTGAGACCCACTTGCCAGTTCTCACACACAGTTTTGGTGCAGCAATATTTCATCAGCAAACAGTGTCAGGGGTGTCCGATGTGACAGGTCTGTCACTGCTTCCCCCAGTTTATTTTGTAATACCCATTATCTTTGCAACAAATATTATATCTAAAATCAGAAATGTGGGTGAAATGTGCAGCACTGCCCCAGTGAGCCGAGCGCCAGGGAGAACCTGAAAGCAGGACTTTGCCAAACCTGCTTCACTGTGAAACCTGGTGTGCCATTTTTTGGGTTTCCCCACCATAATCTGGTTTTCCTGCCCGTCAGTTTTGTCCCTAATGGACTGTCGTGGAGAGCACTGGGCATGTGCTCTCATGGTCTGCATCCCTCCCATCGCTGAGCGGATGCTGATGGTGGGTTCCAGGGAGATGTCAACCATTGCGTTAGATGGGGGCTGAATAAATCAGTGTGCATGGATCATTGAGCCTCTTTGTTGTAAAACAAATGGCCTGTGGTCAGTTAATCATATAAAGAAACATCTCCCAGACCTCATAGCATTATTCATAAGTACTAAATCTTCTTGCAGTTTCATAAACAGAACATCTGTTAAAATATGGGGAAATTACAGTCTGGAATGGTGGTTAGAGATGTGGCTTCCACAGGCTGTAGAGAAAAAGGAGCAAGAGATTTATGTTTTGCAAAGGGCTCATCTCTCCCCCATCTGAACCATCCCTCTGCCTTCAGCTTGCAGGTCTCCTTGTGCTGGACACCTGTGCCCACTCAGCCTTGTTGGGTGCTGTGGGAGCCTACAATGGGCAGAGTGTGCCCTGGGCTGCTGGTCTGGGGTGTCCTTCTCTGTGGCTGATGGCTGTGGAGCCTTTGGTCCCCCAGTGTCACAGCTGCTGGAGTGGGCTGCCTGGGGGCCGCTGGCCACTGCGGCGTGAATGAAGGCTGGCAGCACCGGGGGCCCCGGGCGGTCCGGTACGTCTTGGCATTGCCCCTTCCATGGGATGTGTAGCCGTCTTGGTACTGATGAATTGTCTTTGTTTCCTGCCCTCATTTCTCTCTGCTGGAAGGGGAATGAGTGTGCTGGAAGGTTGCCTGCTCTGATGGTAACTCCCGAAGTCTGTCCACCCTCTGCTTCAGTGCCAGCCCCACTGCTCTGTGGTGAGCGCTGGGCGAGTGGGAGAGGTAGAAAGTCACACTGTGTTGTTTTCATCCAGATTTACCTAATTCTTTGTTAAAAGGCTTTGAGGTGGCTCCCAGCCACGTGAAGCCTGGCACTCTGGGCCACGTCCGGAGGGGCAGCTGCCTTCCCATGGCAGCTTTTTGCTTGGCCTGCTGTCCCTGAACATCCGTTCCTTCTGCCGAGGGCCTAGAATTGATGTCACTTTTCCATCATGATTTAAAACAAACCCCCCCTAACTGTGGTGTCCCAATTTACAGTTCGTGTTTCAAGGAAGTGGCTCTTATGTCTTGCCAGCCCTCAGCACGTTCACTTGTTAAATTATGCATATGCTAATGAAGTGTGAAAATCAGCCAAATAACAACTCTCTGTAATCGCTTAATGTCCCCAGAGCATTGTGGCTTTTTTATTATTATTATTTTATGATTTGTGACCCATTCTGAGTTACGTTTCTGCAGGGCATTCTTCCAACAACTGGGGTTAATTAGTATTTTCACTTTTTCTCCTTCTGAACGAAGCCCAAATGTGCTCACAGCCCACGGTGCAGTTTCTTTCCTGTTTTGAATTCAGTAATCCCCAGATGTCCATCAGGGTGGGAAGCAGCTTCCCAGCAGAACTGCTAAAATCCACACCCTTACCCACAGCGTGCACCTGGATGTATGGGCAGGGCCCATGTCCGTGTTGGGTGTCCTGCAGTTGCTCTTGCTGTGATGGCTGTTTTGGGCAAGTGACGCTGCTCCTTGTCCCTCCGGACAGTGTCCCCCATCCCCAGGATGAAGCACTGTCTCGCTGTGGCAGCAGCAGCCAGCTGATCTGCCCCGGGTGTTGCTCCAGAATGTGATACCACTGCTTGATTCCCCAGCTCTCCTGTCCCTGCACAAACACGGCTGATGCTGGCTGTACCTGTGTCGGGAGGATGTGTCATGGATAGCATGTCACCTTTCCCTGGAACTGCTGCTCTTCCTGCCTGGCATGAGCCGGTGTCAAGCACCATGTTTGGATGCTGCCTCATCCCACCTGAGTGGGCGTGGGCGAGTGTTCGTGGTTCACTGACCCTGCTTTGTAGCAGAGATTGTCCCAAATCCCTCAGTGTTCCAGGACACCACCAGACTTGCAAAGGCTTGACTGGGCTGGCAGTGGCGCTCGGAGTCACCGGAGACGGGTGACGCTGTGGTGTTTGGGTGGGGAGCTCTGAACCGAGGCTGGATGTGACTCAGGCTTCAGTCAGGGCTTAGATCAGCCCTACGGTCTTACTCAAACAACATGATTCACTCCTTGAGGAGCCTCAGAGGGCAGGAGTGTTAGAGAGGGAAGCCCAGTGCCTTGTCTTTGGATAAGCATCGGGCAGGCCATGGATAGTGTATGGAAGCAGCATTGCCTAATGTCTGGTAATATCTGGTAACCTGCTTTCTCACTGACAACATGTGGAGGAATAGAGACGAGGGACACAGCTCTTACCTCATTTCTTTAAGGTAGTCTGTAAGAGAATGTATTGTTTGTCAATGAGGCTTTTCAGTGGAAGCTGTTGGATGTTGTATAGTTATGTCTGTTGGGTGTTGACCAAGAGTGCTGCAGACACACTCACTAACCCTTCTCCTGTTGCATCCAAGCCATTTTCACGCTCGCCCCACTCCTCTTGTGTCAGTAACAGGTTTGTGTTCTGGATCAGTATTCCTGCAGTGCCACGTTTCACCTGTGATATAAGTGGAGTGATGCTCTTCACCGCTAACCAGAGCGTTATGCAAAGTGCTGTCCTGTGCTGGCCATGTCCTGGCCCAATGCTGCAGCCTCCTGGGAGCTGTTGTGCTCCACGGCAGGAGCCGAGAGCCCCCATTCCCCATGGACTCATGTGGTAAGGCCAGGTGGACAGTCACTTAAAGCAGAATGACTCCTAGCCTGTGACAGCAGGATCATAGATTCATAGCAGGGTCACATGCCACTCAGACAGAACCTCGGTGACCTGAGCACTGGGTGTTTCACAGAGCACATCGCTGGGGCTGTTGTGTTGCTCGTGGAGCTGCTGACCGAGCGGCCACCACGTCTGGGCAAGTGACAGCTCCCTGCCCCTGCCCGGCCTCTCGTGTGCAGGAGCATTTTCTGTACTTCTCTCATCATTTGCCACTAGTTTAGAATAGACTAATCAGTTTTCCATGCGCTCTAATTGATGTTGGCGTGTTGCTGTGTTAACGATAAGACCTCACTGGAACAGCCAGGTTCAGCTCTGACTCCAGTCCCTGCACTGTGTGGATAAACAATGTCAAGATCATCTCAGTCCAGCAGTTTTGTCAAAAATATTTTGCACTGATCCTGCCTGGGGAAATGCCATGTTTAGCTTCAGTGATACAGCCCCGACACCAGACACAGACCTCCCACCAAAGGCCTTTAATTCCCTGTCAGAATCAACTTAATTAAATCCCATCTGACTGGGAGAGGGTTTTCATTGGATCTAATGAATGTCCATGCTTCCATTTGGAAGCATATTACATCCCAGAGTTTATTCCCTGTAACAAGCAAAGTTTTTCTGCCCGTTTCCACTAAAGATAGATGTCTATGTGGAATTTCTGATCATTTTCAAACACAAATATTTGTTATTTACACTTGCAGTTTATAAACCAAGCGGTTTTCACACCTTGTTCTTTACCAGCAGGAGGCAGGAATGCTGCCTCGCCCACACAGACCTTGGGCCTTCCCCAGGGTCTTGTGGCACTTTGTGTGTTTTCCACACCCCGGGCAGCAAAACCCCAAAGTTCAAAGACAGATTCATTTATAGCTGCAATCTGCTCCTTCAGCTGCTGCACAAATCACTTTTAAGCAATTCATTTCAGTGGCTCAGGACGTCACTTAATGAACCCAATGCTAAATTGAAAGAAAGAAGGTTTAATTAAAATACTGCAAGGAAAATGTCTTGAGACAAACTCTTCCAGGGGCAGATTGAAAATGATGGCACAGGCACCAGGCTTCCGTGGGAAGAACTGTTGAAGCAGGCAGAAAATGTAGTTTGTGGTGGGTTTCAGAGCGAGCAGACAAAATGTGTGTTGTGGCCTCGCGCCGTGCAGGGGCTCTGGGTTACTGTGAGCTCTTGCAGTGCCTCGTGAGGGGTTTGTGCCCTGGTGAGGAGCAGTGGGGCTGTACCAGGCAGCAGCATTGAGCCACATGTGGTGGCAGAGCCTGACAGTGTCCACCTGCTGTGGGTGTCACTGTGCCTCTGGCACCTCTGGGAACAGGGCACATCCTGGAGGGAGGACCTCGAGTGGCACCCGTTCCCAAAAGCACTGGGATGGCAGTGGTGTGTGCTGGCAGGCCATGTCGCCTCCCAGAGAGGGGTTCTATGGGTGGTGGGACTTGGCTGAGACAGGGGCAGGGGAAATGCTGTTGGCAGAGTACTGTGGTGGCTGATGTCAGGCTGAAATGTCCCATCTTCCCAGACATGGGTGCTGAGGTGGGGCAGCACAGCCCAGTGCTCTGGGTGGCATCACCTGTCCCAGTCCCTTTGTGCTGCCATCTTACTCGATACAGCCCCAGATGTTGGATTAAGTCATCTTTAGCTGATTAAATTCAAATCTATGCAACAAATGCCAGGGACTGTCTGCACGTAGCATTCAGCATGTTTGCTTTCCCCTAGAACTGCAATTGGGGCGTTAAGCGCATTCTTTCAAACACCATGACTCTGCCAGCCACAGCCTCTGTGGGTGCTTGCTGCAGAGGCAGATTGTGGCAGAGAAGGGTCAGCTGCCCCGTGCAGAAGGTGTTCAAATTCCATCAGCTGCACTCCCTGTTTGCCTCCTCTCATTCCCCATCATGTGCCAGGCCCGTCGTGTCTCACTGCTGACCCACTGGTGCTTCTCACTGCTGACCCACCTATGTTTCTGCCTCGGTGCCACCTCCCCAGCTGACCTAGCTGCAGGCAGCTCATGTTGTCGCCTCATGCCCAGGTTTGCCCATGGGCACACATTACTGGGAGTCTCCACTTATGTATTGCATTTTGTGATCCTTCATGGAATAGGTCTCTGCAGGCAGTGCCTGTTACTGAATGCTCAGTGCTGGTGTCCTGTGAGAAGCTCCTGTCACAGTGGGTGCCTGTTGTGCTGCCCATGTTCAGCAGAGGAGCTTGTTCCAGGGGCACCAAACTGGAATAATGCAACAGAGAATGACATCAGAGCAAGATGGTAGCAAAATTCGGTCATAAGCTGCAAACAGCTGCTCTACGTGAGAGGAAGGCTTGCTGCTTCCAAATTTTACCCACTTAGCTGACATTTGGGTACTTCTAATTAAAATTTTTAAACAGTCAATAGTTTTTGCTGATCAGCTAACAGATGGCTGCAGCACGATGACCAGAAAGACAGACTGCATGGCACACGGAATGTGTTGGAAAGCATCCATCCATCCCGGTGTCTGCACACCAACCCTTCGGCTGTAAGAACAGTCTGACTGATGGGGGGTGCACGTCTGAGGGTTTCCTGGGTTTGCACAGCGGCATTCCCGGGACACACCTATGTGCTGAGGGTCAGAGCTGGTGCTGCAGTGGTCACCACAGTGTTGCCTTTTGAGGAAAGCGGCCTTTGTGTTCCTGCTGGAGGTAAAGATCTTGTAAATACAAAGAGCTCGGTGTTGTTAGCATCTGTGAGTTCCTGCTTCTTGTGTCAGCTGTTCAGGTTTCAGCAACCAGCGATGTCCCTGGAAATCACAGGTTTTGGAGAGGTATTTGGGAACCAGAGTTTTTGCATTGCTTATGCCTTTATGCACATGCACGAGAAATCCAGACAGTCCTGGTAGAGAGCCCGAGGTTTGTAGAAATCCTTGGAGTTTTTAAAGGTGTGGAAAGGGTGGAGGACTTGATTGATGCTCAGGTGCTTTTTACAGAATCTCATTTATTTTAAGGATAGATTTTGCAGATGGACTTGGATTTTCCATCACTATTCCTAAGCCCAAATCAGCCATATTGAGGAGGTTGTGTCTGCTGTGCCGCTAAGCCTCTTGGCAAAGAGATCCCAACGTAAATCCTGCAGTGAGCCAAGGCACAGAACAGTCGCCTGGGATGCTCCTGGCAGTGTGAGCCAGCTCCACAGCACAACACAGGCACCGGAGCGTGGGGCTGGGGGAGACATGGGCCGTGGGCAGTGGGAGGACAGGCTCTGCCAGCCTCAGTCTCTGCCCCAGCACCGCCCTCTGAGCCTCTGGCAATGGGAACACTGGCGTGTCATGGAGGGCTGCCCTGACGTGTGTGTGCGTGCGTGCATGCAAAGGAGTAATGGAGAAAAGAACAGTAAAAAGAGAAAAAAATAATTCAGCAGAGGATGGATTTCAGTAGTTGCCCAGTTCTCAGTTGGTTTGCTTTGAAGTTGCTGTGCTCTGTAGGAAGCGTGGTTTGTGGTTACCTCAGGTGTCCTGCCACAGCCTGGGCTGTCAATTGAGGCAGCATCTGGGAGCCTCTCCTGCTCCAAACAGAGCTGGGGCCACGTTTTCTTCCCTCGAGTGGGCGATGCAATGCAGCCTCCCTGCCAGCTCCCATTGCCCAGCTGGATTGCTCCAGGTCTCCTGGCAGCAGGGTGCTCTGGGGCACCCTCAACCAGCTGTTGGTCTTCCTCACAAAGTGAGGGTTGTTTGCACTGGTAGAGAGATTCTCAGGTCCCATGCTAATTGTCATGATTAACATGCTGTTTCTCCATCACAGGTGTGATGTGTAACAGCTCTATAAGGTGTTCATAGCCTGACCAATTAAAAGCTGTCATTAATCCAAGAGCTAATGAGTTGTGCATTGATGCCGAAAGAGGAGTTTTGTGTTGCATGTACAAACCCAGGACCAGTGAGGGCTGGTGGGCAGGTGCAGGTTCTGGGTTGGGCCGGGTGCCAAGGGCCAAGGTAGCCTGGCCAAAGGCAACTCCAACACTCTGCCCTGCTCTGTTCACCTCTGTGGCTGGGCTAAGTTATGGTTCTGCCTGAAAGCTGCTCTTCACCCTCCTATTGATGACCTGACCATTGCATCCTGAGGCTGCATGGTCTCTGCTGGTGCGTTCAGCTTTGAGGAGCGCTCACCCCACTCCTCTCACAACCCTGCCCTGCACACCCGGGTACCTGCGGCCGTGAGAGCCACTGCTCCCTGTGAGTCTCTGTGCCAAACCTTTCCGTAACATTATTTCCTCATGAACTCTCCTTTCCAGCAGTTCCAGTGAATTCCACCTGGCCAGGATGGCGGAGAGATGGAAATTCACTTTCTTGCACACCAGCACTCTGAGACAGGCGCTGTGGTGGGGGTGCTGCAGCAGCACAGGGGGAGCTGCCGAATGGAAGTTTCTTTCGTTTAGGTCGGTAGCACAAAATTATTCTCTGCTCTAACAAGGGCAGAGAAATTTGGAATGTGCCAGTATTTTTAGAACTTCAATCTAGGAGAGTTATTCCATTTTGGGGAAGAGGAGCAGCTGCTGCTGGCTCTGCAGCACTGCATCATCGCGACGAGGATCCTTACCCAGAGCAGGGCTCAGCAGTGCATCCAGCCCTGCCCAAAGCTGCCAGGAGGTTCTATCTGAGCCATGATTCCAACCTGATCCTGGCAGGAAACAGGACTCAGGATGGGCAGAGGGATGGGCCTGGGCTTTCCCAAGGGCTTGTGGGTGCTCAGGCTCAGTTCTTCCATAAACCTTGTCCTCCACCGCAGCCCTGGCCTGGCTGCAGGCAGGCAGGTGGAGGTACCATGCTATGCTGTGCCTTGCTGTGGCATGCCATGCCATGCCATGTTGTGCTGTGCCATGCCATGTTGTGCTGTGCCATG
>NW_020884887.1:4101918-4115165 GCF_003945725.1 Corapipo altera
TGCCATGCCATGTTGTGCTGTGCCATGCCATGTTGTGCTGTGCCATGCCATGCTGTACCATGCCATGTTGTGCTGTGCCATGCCATGCTGTGCCGTGCTGTGCTTCACTTTGTGGTGTTGGCGAGCAGTGGTGTTTCAGGGCATTTTGCTGATGCTACAAGATCCTTACTGGGCTTAATGCAGTGGAATTGATTTCTGTTTCCCGGGCTATCATTCACCTCAGCAGGGGAGAATCAATGCTGATCAATCACATGTGATTTTGCCTGCAATTAGATCCCAGTTTAACCTCTGCTGTCCTCTGCCCTCCCACCTCACACTCCCCCTGCCATGGACCACACAGTTTGGGGGAGGATTGATGGCCCAGGCTCCCAATATCACCCTGCATGTCACACCTTGCCCCATTCTTGTGGGAGTGAAGTGGCACTTCCCTGTCCCTTTCAAGCTCCATAGCCTTGCCCAGGCTTTATTCCTCTTTAGCCTGTCCTTTTTGTACCTGAGGGGCCCTGAAGCTCCCATATTTTGGTTCCTCACTGACACTTTTTCGTGGGCAGGGAAGAAAGCTGTGTTTGGGTCTTTGGATGAGCCTGTTGCTCTGCCTGCTGGGGTGGGGATGGGGGTCCAGTCCTGCTGCAGCTGCCGGTAGTGCTGGGGTAAATCTGACCTGACAGAAGGGAGAGCAGGACCTGGTTCCTTCAGGGCACCTTGTGGTGTTCTGGCCTGAGCAGAACAGGTCTCAGCACCGATGTGTTTACAGTTCCCATCAAACTGCATGTAAAGCCCTGCCATGGGCTTCAATTCCTCCTTGCTGACAGCATGTGCCTTTCAGAGTAAACAACTTGCTATATATTTTTTTCTTGTTTTTTTTTTTTTTTTAGAGAGGCAGACAGAAAGGGAGACCAAAGGGATCTCTTTTGAACAGTGAAATGCAGAGTCTCCCCATTTCCTGAGCAGTGTAAGACCCACAGGCTGTCACTGAGGGACAGACCCAGGAGTCCTCCTCAGGAGGCTGAGGGTTGTATAGAGTTATTCAGTGAAAACTGAAAGGGTTGTGTCCTCCTTGAAAGCCCCTTTGGAGCTCAGGGTCCACCTCCTGCCAAGGCATGGTGGGATGCAGAGATGGTGGGATGCAGAGACAGTGGGATGCACTGAGCCATCCTCAGGGGATCTGTGGGTGGGCTTGTGCTCTGACTCTCCCATTACCAGACATCCTCCCCCAAACTCCTTAATTTTTGATGATCTCCTAGTGCTTTCTTCATCCACCTGAGTGGTTTCAGATGTAGGTTTTGTTTTCCATTAATGGGACCCGTTGGTGTCCCACTTGCTTTCTCCCTGGTGGCCGTGCAGCAGGCTGGGAGTGGATTGTTGTGCCATGGCTTGGTCATGGTCCTGGTTGGGGCTGCATCCCTGTCCCCTCAGCAAACCCCCACAGCCCTCTCTCTCTTTGGGGATCTGACGGGAGGAGGAGGGACATGGTTGTGGTGAGTTATTATCTCGCACTTATCAGCATTAAACTGGATTTGGCAACTCATAGCCTGGGATTTGAATGATCTAAATCCTTCATTTGGCAGCCTGGTTTGCTGTTATTTATGGTGCTTCCCGATTTATTGTCATCTGCAGTTGGAGGCTTTGTGTGTGGTGCCGTCCACCGAGTGATTTATACAGATAATAAAGAGAGTGGGGCGTCCGGCGCCACGGTCCCAATGCCCCTCACAGCCTTCCCATCCCCCAGTGCCAGAGAGCAACAGAGCTGGGGAAGGGTCTGGAGCACAAATCTCATGAGAAGCAACTGAGGGAGCTCAGTCTGGAGAAAAGGAGGCTCATAGGGGACCTCCTTGCTCTCTACAACTCCCTGACAGGAGGGTGGAGCCAGGTGGGGTTGGGCTCTGCTCCCAGGGAACAAGGGACAGGACAGGAGAAAATGGCCTCAAGTTGTACCAGGGGAGGTTTAGATTGGATATTAGGAAAAATTACTTCCCTGAAAGGGCTGTTCAGCCCTGGCACAGGGTGCCCAGGGTATTGGTGGGGTCCCCATCCCTGGAGGCATGTGACAGATGAGGAGATGTGGCACCTGGGGACATGGTTTAGTGGTGGCCTTGGCAGTGCTGGGGGAATGGTTGAACTCAATGATCTTAGAGGGCTTTTCCAGCCTAAACAATTCCTTGATGCTATGTTGTCACAGGCCTGCTCACACTACCCACCCCAAAGGAGACGTGTCCCACTGGGAAAGCAGTGAGTAGGCAGAGCCCCTGGGGGTCTGGGGGACACCCCTCTGGCTGGTGGGTTTGAGTCCAGGGATGCCCCTGCCACCATCGACTCCTGCTGTTGCCTGGGCCTCACAGGCTGGACTGGGCATGCCATCCTGTGCCAGTTGGGGCCATGTGCTCCTGGCAGGGGTGGTGGGACATGTGTGGTGTCCCATGGCCTCCCCACCCAGACAGGTGGTACCAGGGCCCTTCTGCATAGAGCTGCTGCTAAAGCTGGGGCAGGCAGGATGTGGTGGGAGCAGGGACAACGTACTTGGAATGCTCTGGGAGCGAGGATGAGGTGCCTGGGATGCTCCAGGAGCAGGGACAGGGTGCTCAGGCCCCTGCCCTGGTGATCAGGAGAGGGATGGCTGTGTGGACAGCTCCCTGCTGCGGATCAGGCTGCTCCAGGGATCCAGGTCTCAGCACCGACATAAGCTTCCCTGGTTTATCTCCTTTCTTTTTAATAACAGTCATTCCCCATTCCTGGTGGAGAGCACGCCTTCCTCCACACTGGGAGAGGGGGAGGGGGGTGTATTGTAAATTTCCTATTTTTCTCATAAAACTGTATCTCTACAGCGGAAATCAAATCCCGTCTTCGATATTTTTAGCATGAGAGCGTGAAGATGCAGTGATGCCGAGGGAAGGGAGGATGGGAGGGGAGGGAGGACGGCGGGGCTGAGTCTCCATGGAAACTGTTTGCTTTAAATTCCCGCATTCGGGGCACTGAGCGTGTAGGAGGTGATGAAGGAAATGAAAAAAAGCAAAAAAGAGGGAAGGTTTTTTCCTTTCTGTTGTCACAAAACTGCTGAAGGAACCTTAGGAGAAATGGGCATAAATTATTGATCATCTCAGCACGAATACATGTGCGTTTTAATTAATAATCACCCTGTCATGTCTCTGGAGGGCGGTGGGTGGGATGTGCAGGCAGGAGCCGTGACTGACCACCAGTGCTGGAGGGGCCAAGGTTTGTCCAGAGACACCTTTGGAAAGGAGCTGGTGCTGCTCTGTGCTCCCGAGCTGTAACCTCTGTAGAACCCCTCTGTTTCCCTTCAGGATGTTCTCCTGTGCCATGCCAGGCTGCTGTTACTGCCTGGAGATACCCGGGAGAAGAGACGGCACTTAGCCCACAGGGTGTTGGGGGATGATGCTCCTGTTGTCTGTGGTGGGCTTGGGTTGGATACTTCTGCTCACAAGATGGTTTTTTTAACATTTAGGGCGGTTTTTTAAGGCATGAAAGTTGTTGTTAGCCAGGCTCTGTTGTTATCCTTGTCCGAAGTCCTGACAGCAGGCATGAGTAAACAGAAGGTCCAGGAGGGTATGTGGACCTGCAGCCCCTCGTCCCTATGGGTGCAGTGTAAATGGGTGGATGGGCTGGGGTGCCACAAGGGTCCCTGTGGTGCCCTGCCCTGGTGTCTCAGACCACAGCCCTGCTGACAGGGTGATGCATTTGCATTAGGTCATGTCTGAAAAATGTCTCGCTGCAGCACGGAAAGTTATTTTTAATTCATTGAAAAGGGAATGACCTAAAACCGGCAGCTGGGGATGGAGAGGATTAAATAGTGCAAAACAGGTACATTTTCAGCTGAGTAATTTTAGAAGGCAGAAGCATGTCTCAGTGAGGGGTGCACGTTAGCACTGCCTGACCATGGCCACTGCCTGGCCAGTCCCCTGGCTGCTGCTGGGGTGGCTGTTCCAAGCCCATCCCCAGCGTGTTCTCCACGTGACACCTCAGTGACACTGGGCTCGGCCCATGGTGTCGTAGCGACACTCACCAGGGTGGGGGTCCTGCTGCAGGAAGGAAAACGTCTCTGTGATCTGGGGCTGAGCTGAAGCTACTGAGCCAGACTTGATGCCAAACATAGAGTTTCAGTGCTTGAAGGTGTCTGACTTTGCTGTGGCACCTGTGGGCAGCTGTGGCTGCAGTTACTGTGGGAATGGGAGACGGCTTTGGCTTATCTTCCCAGGGATGTGTTTGTTCTCCTATGCATTAGACCCAATGACTGTTCACAGAATTGCAGATCTGTATTGTGGCTCTGCAGGACCTTCACATGCTGTAGTGAGGCGGGCACGTTCCAGGAGCACAAATGGGATTTACTCTGCTCCAGTGTCCCTCCCCAGCCTCTAACAGGTGTTAAAAATGCCTGTCCTGCCAATGGTTGTGGGACTTTGCTAAATGGGAATGATATTTAATCAATAGTTCAGACCCAACCAAGAGAGAAGTTCAGGATCCATTCTATAACTTTAACCCAAAAAGACTGACATCCCTGCCGGGTGCTGCCCATGCCTGGCTGTAGCCACTGGTGTGAGCCCCTCTATGGTGCTCCTTAGCCTTCCTGAGCATTGGCAGCAGATGGTTAAACCCTTCCTGGCATCCATGTGCCTGAGGCACACAGGTTCCATGTGAGGGAACAAAGTGCTTTGCCTTGGAGCTCTCCAGCCAAGTGCCAGCAAATCCAGCTGTGTCTACCTGTGAGCGCTGGTGGGTTTGGTGAGCAGTGGTGTGTGTGGTGAGCACTGGTGTGTGCCACTGAGTGCCCTACACCACCGGGACGGGGTGGCTGTTCTAACTCCCACATCTACCTGAACTCACTTGCTCAGCTGAGATGGTGTCCAGGGCAGGGCAGAGGAGTGTGGTTCTGGGGGAACCTGTGTGAGAGGGCTCTGAGATGCCTCGCCTGGGTGATGCCACAGCATGGGGCGTGTGTTTGGTGGGTGCTGTCTTGCCTGGTGTCCTGGAAGATAGACCCTCAGTGATCCCAGCAACACCAGGAGCCCGGGCCAGTCACTGCATTTCGTCTTTTCTCATCTGCTCTTGTAACTTTCTAATCTATATCTGAGAGGGATATGGGGTATGGGAGGGAGAAGGGACAACTCAGATTATATTGTTCTGAGGCTTTCTCTGCTGGTACACAACAGAGCTGATAATCAGGAGGGGCCACAGCAGTACTCAGAGGCTCTGATGTGCCAGTGCCTGCAGCCTGGGCAGTGCCATGGCCTGTGTGCACAGCCAGTGTTTGCAGCCGTGCCAGCACTGGGGTCTGCCCCTTCCCAGGGCTGCGAGGCTGCAGCCCTGGGCTGTGCAGCCCTGTCAGTCCTGGTGCTGCAGAAATGAGAGGGACAGGGAATGCAAATGGCAGGAGTGAGCTGGCAGCTACCATGGCCAAGTGCTGCTCATCGCACAATTCATCCTGCACCCAGTGTTGGGGCTCTGAGGCAGCCGGTTGCTCTTCCTGTTTCCCGGCTCCGTGCTGGCAGAGTGTGGCTCCCCAGGCAGTGGGTGAGCACCAGTTGGGCAGTAATTGCTGTGGAATTAACCTCTGACATTCTTCTAAAAATAGGCCCTATAAATCCAATCATTAGCAGCTCCCGTCCGCGTTGCCTGAAGGGTAAACACTGCAGATTAAAGCGTTTGCAGTTACAAGTCCCTTTGCTTCTCCTTGCTGCTGAGCCCAGCACCCTGGAGATGGCACCTTGGTTTGTGGGGAAAGGGAGTGATATGAGCATGGTGGCCTTTGGGCTGATGGAAGGCTGAAAGGCGTCACTTTAATTTACCCTGGAAGACAATGGCAGATTCAGCAACGGGCAGAGGAAAGCAGCGGTGTGGATGGGGTCACCTGGGCTGCTCTGCCTGGAGAGCTCAGAGGCACAGGACAAAGGTGTCCTCATTCATCTACGCCCTCTCCTCTGAGGACGAAGGCAAACCACCACCCCAGACAGAAGGTGGCATAAGTGCCAGGTGGGAGTGAGACCTGCCCAACACCCAGGCGCCATGGCAGGTGCCAGGATGAGGTGCTGGGGCACTGGCGGCGCTGAGCCCTCGCCAGGTCCCAGGAATCAATTGTGTCACCCAAAGTGATGGGGTGACTCCCTAGGGCACTCCCCTGGGGGACCGTGCCGTGCCGTGCCATGCCATGCTGTGCCATGCCATGCTGTGCCACCCAGCCCCGCGCCTGTGCTGCCAGCAGCAGTCCCCAGGCTGCATTTAGCACAGGCACAGTGCCTGGAAATCCCCCTGGGTCCGGTGTTGGGGCACAGGCCAGGGCAGGGGGGCAGGAGCACCGGGCAGGAGCACCAGGCAGGTGTGGGCTCATGACAGCATAGTTCCAAAATACCGGGTCTGTTTAGTGTTAGAGACAATAGAAAAACAGGGATTTATGGAGATGCCACAGGGGATGGAGCACTGACAGGGCGTGTAGCTGCACGGGGAATGGCGCTTTCTGGATGCCTGCGGAAGCCAGGCTGCAGTTACTTAAATTGTCTTTGTCTTCTCAGCTGACATCATCTCCACAGTCGAGTTCAACCACACTGGAGAGTTACTGGCAACAGGGGACAAGGGGGGCCGGGTTGTAATATTTCAGCGTGAGCAGGAGGTAAGTGCCAGTGAATGCAAAATGCCCATTTTATCCTTTTAAGTGAAGCGTCCTGCTGTTTCCTAATCCGCCTGTGTCACTCCTAACCTCAGGGCTCTCCTGGCAGACTCCAAGCTGAAAAGCCACTATTAACATCAGCAGGGCCAGATTTCCTCCTGTCAAACACCCTCCATAAGTCACATTTCCTGCATCCTTCTGTTCCAAGTGTAACGGGGATCAGGCAGCGGGTCTGAGTGTGTGGTGAGAGCCTGTCTCAAAGGTGACACCACCCCAAGAGCCCCCTCACACCACCAAAATTCTGGAAAGTGTAGATGGATGCAACGATTGCATTTCCCTTCCCAAACTTTGCCCAGGAATTGTTAGCAAACGCTTTGCTGGAAGCTGGAGGTCACACCTGCCAGGATGGTGTGTGCATGGCCCTCAGCCCTCAGCATGGCCCAGTGCTGGTGGGTCCCATACCAACCTGGCTGGAGGAGCTGTGCTGGCTCCCACCACCAGGGAGGGTCCCCACCATTTCCAAAGCCATCCTGGTTTGCTGCTCTGGCCCGGGCTGAGCCGGTGGGACCTGTCCTCCCCCACGCTGAAAGGGATGAGTCAGACCTGGCCATGAGACCAGGTCACAATTTTAAACTTTTCTCAAAGTTAAAGCCTCAAAATTATTTCTCTTCAGGCTGGAGAGAACCCAGTGGTTAAAAGTTGCATGTATAGACAGTCATCAGCCTTTCCATCACTATTTCATTTCTCCTTTCCCTCTCATTTCATTACTCTGCTGCTTTTCTTGAACTTTAAGCCTCCAGCATCACTCCAGGTGTATCCGCTCAGCTCCTGCTCCAGGGGACATGTGGGGCTTCACCCCCCCAAATGCTCCATTTGTGTGTGGGAGGTTCATCTCCGTGGTGGTTTTATTTAATTACCTCAGCCCTGTTTGGAGCCCGGTGCCGTTGGTTCATTTGTGGCATTTGCAGATACACGGTGTCTTCCAAGCACTGAACTGGGGCACAGTGTCGGTTCCCACAGGGACCATGTCCTGCTTCTTGCTGTGTTATCCTTGCTCTATAACCATGGACCCATTGGGCAGGCACTGCCCATCCCATACCAGTGGCTGCTGCCAGTGGCTCCTCTGTGGTGAGTCCAGCACCCAGCAGGAGCTGGAGCTCGGTCCCACCCATTCACTGGGGACAGCCAGTGCAGTGGGATCTGTTCGTGCTGCACTCCTTCTCCATTCCCTCTGTGTTTCCACTCCATTCCCTCTACATTTCTTCTCCATTCCCGCTGTGTTCCCATTCCGTTCCCTCACCATTCCCACTCTGTTCTCGCTCTGTTCCTGCTCCATTCCCTCTCCATTCCAACTCTGTTCCTTCTCCGATCCTTCTCTGTCCCCTCTCCATTCCTGCTCCATTCCCACTCTGTTCCCACTGAGCACACTGGGAGCCAGGAGAGGCCATCCTGGGGTGTCCAGCCCTGCTCTCACTTTGCTTCACAAACCCTGGAGAGCCCCGAGCCCGCTGCCAGCACCTTCAGCTCCTGCCTCTCCCTCTGCAGAGCAAGAACCAGCCCCACCGCAGGGGAGAGTACAATGTCTACAGCACCTTCCAGAGCCACGAGCCAGAGTTCGATTACCTGAAGAGCCTGGAGATCGAGGAGAAGATCAATAAGATCCGATGGCTGCCGCAGCAGAACGCGGCCTATTTCCTGCTCTCCACCAATGGTGAGTGCCCACGGCCGTGGGTGCCTGGGCTCAGAGAGAACAGGAGGTGGAGGGAGGGAGACTTCTTCCTTGCTGACAACTTTTGTTTTTTATTCTTTGGATCCTGGGAACTCTTGTGGGTTTTTTTTCTTTTTTTTTTTTTAAGACAAACTGCAGCTGATTTGTTTCAATTTGCAGTTCCGTTCAGCTCAGCAGTTCCATGTTATGTTCTGATAAATATCATGAGGATCCAGGAATATTACTTGGGATGAATGGGACCTTAAGATGGATGTGACTTAATTACTTCAGGGGAAAAGGAGGAGTCTAATCATCTTCCATAACCAACTTACTTTGTGTTATAGAATTGACTCTATTGATCATTGTAATAAAATTCAAAGACTTACTAAACTCATTTGAGGGGAGAATCATTGAAATGCAATTAAGATTAATTATACAGCATAATGTTCTGTTAATTGAGTTTTTAAATAGTTTTTTGATTAACAGGGATATTACTCTTCCATGTGGGATGGTGTTCCATACACAGGCAGGTTATCAAAACGATTCTTTTGGAAATACTCCTGTGTTATGCTGTTTCTTTTTGTACTTACTGTTACACTAACATTTTATATCGAAACCCCCTAAGGTAGAGCGGGTTAATAAAAACAAAATTAATGGTGCTCCATTGGAGTTGCCGTGTAAGGGAGAAAATGAAGATGGATGATGGGATTGTGTATGAAACCTGGTGGAAGTGATGATAAACTATGGATGGAGCCCCTGCCAGTAGGGAGCAAAGAAAACACCATTATTCAGAATAACCCCACGTGTTCTTGGGGTTCCTTCCGCAGGGGCTCTGTGGGACAGGGGATGGGACACCAGGAGGGGACAGGGAACTGTGGGGGAGGTTGGAGCTGCCTTTGGTCCTTGGTGAGTACTGAGCTGTGCACAGTTCTGGGTGGGGAAAGTCAGGACGACTCTGAGCGAGCTACAGAAGCCCTGTCACATCCTTTGAGGTGTGTCCAGAATGCCCCATGTGTCTTTGCTCCTCTGCAGAGCTGCACATGAGCAGCTTTCTGTGGGGACAGGTACATCTGTCACCCCTTCCAACATGTGGCATTGGGGTACAGCAGATTTTTCCAGCCAGCATGGTCTTGGTGTGTCCATCAGTGTGTGGCTCAGGTGACACTCTCCTCTCTCCCCCCCAGATAAGACTGTGAAGCTATGGAAGGTCAGCGAGCGGGACAAGAGACCGGAGGGATACAACCTCAAGGATGAGGATGGCCGTCTCCGAGACCCCTCCATGATCACCATGCTACGGGTGAGTGTGGGGAACTGTGGCTGTCAAGGAGCCTTTTACTGCAAGGGCTTGGATGAAAATCGCTGCTGGTGTCACCTGTGTGCCCTGGTACCTGCAGTGCCATCCTACCGTGGTCAGTTGATGTCAGAGGGCACTCCTTGTTTGGAGGCCAGTGCTTTGGATGGTGAACGGGCATGGGAACGGAGGAGAGAGCTGCTATGGGGCTGTGCAAGCTCTTGGCAGGTGTGCCACCAGTGCCACGTTCTGTCCCGTGTCAGGCACCCCACTGCCACAGTGCTGCTTTGCCACCCCCCAGGCCGTGCCCATCCTGGTGAGGAGGCAGGACATGAGCCTGCCTATCCTGGAGCATTCACATGTGCAGCTGCTGCTGCTGCGGGAGCACAAGTACTTTCTCTACATGAGTTTTCCTCCTGGTCATGACAGTAAGCAGACCAGACCATCTTGTAATTTATTATCATCCTGTCAGAATTTGCATTGTGAGCACTTGTGGGTTTTATAATATAAAATCGTTACTGTGATTGCCCTGGCCTCACTCTGTGGCTCCCAGTTCCATTGTGGATGATGCCATTGAGAACCCTGGGCAGGTGGTTAATTCTTGTCTCTGTACAGGGTTGCTCCTGGGGCAACCTTTTTCTTTACAGAGCAAGAGACCATTTGTTTCATGTAGATGTGTATCTGCTGTTCAGGCAGCGTTTCCAGCCTAACGTGCCATTGCCTGACAGCCCGTTGGAGAGGTTTGCTTGGCATCCAGCTGTTGGAGCTGGGGCTGTCAGCCCTCAGTGGGCAGGAAGCAGGGT
This sequence comes from Corapipo altera, assembly GCF_003945725.1. Lineage (NCBI taxonomy): Eukaryota > Metazoa > Chordata > Aves > Passeriformes > Pipridae > Corapipo > Corapipo altera. Next base: position 4,112,334 of record NW_020884887.1, read on the forward strand.
TTGGAAAAGCAGAACTGTTAAGGCTGTTACCCCAGGTAGTACTTCCTTCTCTGGTTAAACACACTGGGAAAGTCCTAGGGTTTCTTTTTCCCCTGCAGAAAGGCATACTGAAATATCAGAGAACTGGACACTGCTGGAGTCCACTCTCTGCCTTGAAAGTTTCAGCTTTTGTTTTACTCTCAGCCCTTTTCACTGCTGGTAGCAGCTCGGTGCCGTGTGGCTGGAGGAGTTGCTGTTTGGTGTCTGCCAGTGCACTGGGATCAGGCACTGCCATTCTTGCTCCCGGTGAGTGGCCCCACAGGAGCACGTGGCTCCTGCTTCACCGCGGCACCGGGAGGTAAAACACGCTGTAAGTGCTCGGTGTTATGGTTATTGGTATCTGCTGTGTAGTGCCTGCGGTCCCTGAGGACAGAGGATTGAGGAGTCTTCTGCCAGCTCCGTTTGATCTAATGTTTTGATGATTTTACTTAGACAGATATTTACATAGCTGTAACCGTTTTGCTGTAGCTTGGTGTATCTCTGACATGTAATTGTCCTGTGATGCTCGTGCTTTGGAGTAAAGCCACATCCATCCGCAGTTTAATTTTCAACCACAAACAAGCAAAAAAGGGTTTTAAACCCACCTTGCTGCAGTCATTTCTCACCCATTTGGCTTAATGGTTTAAATGCGCTTGATGAGCATCATCCTCTGAGGAATTTCTAACCCACATAGTGCAAAAGGAATATTTAACTCTGCTTAGGGTGTGAAGTGTGGTGTTTGCTGTCAGGAGAAGAGCTCTGCTGATTTGAATCGCCCCAGGTCTAATAACTGCAGCCCTTCAGCCCCGTGTAACAGCCTTGGCGTGCTCCTGAGTGCCGCTCGCTGTACCTGTGCCATGGGATGCGTGCAAGAGATAATTGACACAAGTAATATTCAGAGTTTAAACCTTTTCAAAGAGAGGATGTGTTTGCTTTGGTCCCTCACAGAGCAGTCAGTCTGTGGTGACACCCTGGGTGCTCTGTCCTACAGAGCCGGTGGGCACCGGGTGCTGCCGGTGTTTTGTGTGGGCTGTGCTGCTGGTGGGAAGGTGCAATGGGCAGGGCCATTGTGTGCCTAATTCTTCATGTTTGTAGCTGCCACAGACCCCTCTCTGATTAGGAGCTGCCACTTCAAACTCTCCAGCAAATTCCATCATAAAGCCTGGTTTGTATCTCCCACTTTGCCGACGCACTCGGAGTTCTTGGCTCCTGTGCAGAGTTCCCTAGGGAGGCTGTGCTGTGCCCCCCTGATGGCAGCCCCAGAATGGCTGTGATGGGAGATGCCTCAGAGGAGGGCTGCTGTGCTGCTGCTGCCTTTCTGCTCCAGCAAAAAGATTTGTCTCTTTTCCTTGTATACATTCCACAGAACATTTAAGTGGCAAGGCAGTGTGGGCCATTTGGCTTTTTTTGGCTATAAAATGCACATGGCAGAACTAATCAATTTCAAATGTTCGTCAGCAAAGCAGGTGCCATGGAAACTAAAAAAAAAAAAAACAAAAAGGGTTTTCCCATTTTAATTAGTTGCTTCCAGTGCCTCAGAACAGCTCAGGGTGTGGCATCCACACACTTGACTGCCCTTTGAGGTCCAGCCCCTCAGGATGTCACATCCACACGCTCAGCTGCCCTTTGGGGGCCTGACCACTCTGTCCCCTTTGGGGACCTGGCCACTCTGTCCACTCTGAGCTCCCCACCACACACTGGGATGCTGCTGGGGGGGCACTGGCTCAGTCATTGACCTTTCAGATATTTTTTCCTCTCTTTTCCACAGCAATGACCCTGCTGGTATCTGTGTCCAGACGTGCTGTAACAGCAACGTGCCAGGCAGGGTTATCACACAGGTTTGAATCACTGTGAATGGGGTTTGGGAACATGGCTGTGTTTCTGCACACTCCTCCCTGGAAAAGCAGGGAAACTGTGAACTGCCTGGTGGGATTTTACTGACATGGGCTATTTTTCAGTGGGAGAAGTAAGTTAAAAAACATCTTTTCAAACCATCACCTCTTTAAGGGGAATGCTGTTCTGATGGGAGTAGCATGCGGAGTTCAGGGATTTAACTTCAGATAAGAAAAATGTTCTGTTTGTTCTCTGAAGTCTCTGCAGACTCAGGTGGGTCTTTAGTGGGCAACAAGTCCATGCCCACGTGCCACTGTCTGAGAACAGGCTCAGGGACAGGCAACAGAAGGAGCAGTGTGAGTGCAGTGCTGGGCAGTGAGGGTCATGTCTGGGGACAAGAGATGGAACCAGCAGCTCCATCAGCTGTGTGGATGAGCAGTGAGGCAGCGGCTTTGTCCTCCCACGGGAAGGTCCCTTCCACATATCACAGGGCAGGTCTTATGTGACAAAATCCTGAGGAGCATGAAATTGTCGGTCTGCCATGAAAATAGTGTTTGATGCTCATTTCGTCTGCAAAATATTAATCTGGAGGTGACATTGGGCAGTCACAGAATGTGCCTTGTGTAGGTAGGAAATGAATGGGGAGTGTGCCTGGGGGAGCTCAGCTGCTGGAGGAGCTCAGCTGGTGGGGTGGGTGGAAAACTCACTGGATTTATCCCTGAGCACTCGCTCTGCTCCTGATTTGCCAGGGACTGGATTATAGTTTCCTTCTCGCAGACCCAAGGCTGGGGTCAATCCAGGCTTCGGTTTGACTAATCCCCCTTGTCCAAATCCTGTGGGAGGCTGTGGAGCAAGCTGGGTGCCAGCCGTGCTGGTGCAGAGCAGGGGGGTGGGCTGGGGGGAGTGGGGTTGCACAGTCACCCGCTGGGCTGGCCTGGCACCACCACTGGGCTGGCCTGGCACCACCACTGGGCTGATCTG
>NW_020884887.1:4115175-4158361 GCF_003945725.1 Corapipo altera
CTGGCACCACCACTGGGCTGGCCTGGCACCACCACTGGGCTGATCTGGCGCTGCTGCTGTGCTGGCTTGGCACCACGACCCTCAGCTCTCACTGGAGAGGGATGTGTGTCCTGCTGTAAATGCAGGAGTGAGGAAAGCTCTCCCCAGTGGCTCACAGCACGGCTGGCCCAGCTGAGCATGGCTGTGCCTGTCAGGGTCGCAGGGGGAGCTGCCTGCAGCTGGTCCTGCTGCACCTGGCAGGGAACCACAGAGCTATGGCTGCAGCTGGTGCTGGGCTTGGTCACCCTGGCAATGTGGAGATTGGGCAGACACCTAATGGATTATTTGTTGGGGGTTTTTTATTGCCAACTGCTCAGGTTCAGGTTGGGCTCTCAGTGTAAGTCCAGTGTAGTCCATTGGGCCCAGAGGGTTTCCATGGAGGTAACCAGAAGCAAACCCCCCTCTCCATTGCACAGAAATGGGTGGGTGGTCCCACTGCAGTCAGTCATGTCATATTCACACCCTTTGGGAATTCCTGGCCTCTGGTGCATCCCATGAGGATTCACAGCATCGCTTCCCCGTTGCATATGGGTAGTTGGGTCCCTTCCCTCTGTGGGGCTGTGTGGGAGGTCCATGTCCCCACCTGACCCCCAGTAGCTCAAACCTGGCACACGTTGGCTGTGGGCTTTGGGAGGTTTGTGACTGTTTGTCCTGCGAGCTGAGCCCTTGATCCTTTCCCCCATGTATTGACCTGTGTTTTGCTAACGCTGCTGCCACGTGGCACCTCTGGGTGGAGGACAAGGCATTCCTGAGAAGCACCAAATCTCTGTGGCTCTGCAGGCCGCGTCCATTGCAGCGCTGTGGATGACACGGAGAGCTCGGCCACGCGGAGCTTTTCCGCAGGGAGCATCGGGTGACAGCCGACATGACAGACAATGAAAGGGGAAGCCTGATGGGGACAGGGGCAATTACTGACACTGCATCCCCGGCGCTGTGGTCCTTTGCTCAGGGCTGGAGGTGGCAGGAGGATGCACAGTAGCAGTGGTGGGAAGGCCAGCTCCCTCCACCCCAGCCACCGAGAAAATGTGTTTTACAGCTCAAGGGTGGGTTAGTGTCTCATAAACTCGGGGAAGCCTTTGCCAGACACGGGGAGAGGGATCAAGTGTCATGTGTGCCTGGAGTGAGTGGGACGTCTCTTCTGCAGGGGGTGCCTGCTAAAGGCAGGAAGAAAAATTAAGACATATTTTGTTTTAAATGAAAAATGACTGGAATTCCCCCCTTCCTGAAAAGAGGAAGTAATTGAATTTATTAGTGCTTTATTTTATTTGACAGTCTTTCTGTGTACTTGATGCGCTTTGTTACACTGAATTACCCTTTAATAATGGGTGACACCAGAGCCTGCCCTGAGGTGTGCTCGGGAGCTGGAGCAGGGATGTGTGAGGAGGCCTCTGCTGTTGAGGATTGCCATGGCACTGCTGATAGAGTCAGGTTGGTTGGGCAGACGCTGACTCAGCCTGTGCCTGCTTCAAAAAAGCATAAGACCCAGTTCCAGTTGCTGTCACATTGCCCCATTTGTTGATGTTCCCCCTCCACTGCAGCTGAGGACTGGGCAGCTGCTCCCTTCAGCCATCCCAAGTCAGGGTTCCCTGCGCTGCAGGATCCCACTGTTGGGGGACAAGCTTTTCAAACCAATGTGTGCTCCTGGCACATTCCTGGCTGCTCCTGCCTCAAAGTGCTTTCAGGGTTAAATCTGGATTGCTGATACCCTTAAGCAAAAGCTTGCAGCATGTGGGTGTGCTGGTTTCCATATTTCAGTGCAGATTCTTCCCACTGTAGCAAATAAAAATCCCTACCTTAACAAAGCAGTCATGCATGACCAGGTTTGTTGCTCTCGTGGGGTTTTATCTGGGGATGGGCCAAGTCTCAGGCATAGAAGAAGTCTCCCCAGGATTTGGCTCTGAAGTAACATGGAGAATGTTCTTGGCTGAGGAGTTTGTTGTACCACTGTGGTTGAGTGGCTGCCATGTAGGAACAAGTAGGGAATTGTGCTGGGGCACTGGGAGCTGCAGGCGCCCATAGTGCTGGGATCAGAAGGGATTGCCTGGATTGGGGATGGGGACCAGCCCAGGTCTGACCACGAGCTGTACCAGGTCTCACAGAGCCATCTCGCTGAGCGGAATCCCCTGACAAGCCTCTCTGTGCTTGTTTTCGTGTCCAGCCAGGCTCAGTGAAGCTGCTGAACCCTTTCTCTTTGCACAACCATCGTGTTCCCGACGGTCAGACTGACAGCCGGTCCCTGTGGTCCTGGAGCCGCTGTCCCCCGTCTCCAGCTGGCTGAGCAGAGTCCGTCAGCGCAAACGATGCATCATTGGCTGTGTCAGGTGGAATTAGCAGGCAGGCTCGTCACATTAGGCTCAGGCTCTGAGCTGGCAGCACCAGTGCTCTCGTGTCACTCGAGCTGGCTGTCACTCCCATCCCCACCTCTGCAGCCATGGGAAATCTCTTCAGGCAGCACACAGATAATAAAAGTAATGAAGTAGCTGGAGGGAACAGCTCACTAGTGAGCAGGAGCACGGACTGACACATTCCTGGTGTATTAAGTTTCCTTCAGAGCGTTGTGTCCGAAGTTATTACTGACCCACTCCTCACACACATGGTCCCTACTGCATCTCCCCATCCCCTCTGGGTTATGCTGATTCGTCTAAAGGCAGCTCTGTCCCTGGTCCTTCCCTCTGCCCTTGCCTTTGTGTCCCTCTCTCTGTCCCTTTTCGTCTCCTACCTCCGTCAGTTTGCTCTGAGGCAAATGCGAAAAGGTTAAAGGAAAACTTGTGCTGACCTGGCTCTCTCAAGAAATGTGTTTCTGTTAGAAATGCTCCAGGAATATCAGGTCCCAGCTATCAGTGAAAAAATGAGGCAGAAGTTTTTTGGTTGTTATTTTGTTTCAAAGCTGGAGCAGTTGCTGCAGTGAGATCAGAGCCTGGTTTACCGGGCTCTTGCTGCTTCACTGTGGTCTAAGCATCCTGGAGCCTCTCTCAAAATTAGAAGGCTTTCGGTTTTTCTTGTCCTTCTGTCATACACTTGAGAAGGCATTAGGTTTTCCTAGAGAGAGTCTGTTAGGCAGGTGGGATGGAGCGCTGGCAGCCAGAACTCTGTGGGACACTGTGGGGGTGTCCCCGCATGCTGGGTGCTGGTGTGAGTTTGGGGGGACCCTGTCCCTTGGTGCTGATGCTCTGCTCCCCATCCTGCAGGTCCCCGTGCTCCGGCCCATGGACCTGATGGTGGAGGCCACGCCCCGGAGGGTGTTTGCCAACGCGCACACCTACCACATCAACTCCATCTCCGTCAACAGCGACTACGAGACCTACATGTCAGCGGACGACCTGAGGATAAACCTGTGGAATTTTGAAATCACAAATCAAAGTTTTAGTATCCTTTGGTGCACATGGCCCTGGGGACAGCCCTGGATTCTGGTGAGGGCCAGGGCTGTGCCCGTGCCTGTGGGGGTTAGTGACTGGGCAGTGCAGTGGCTCGCTTGGCTCTGCACCCGGTCTCAGTGCCTCAGTACAGGAGCTTCACCCTCTGGCAAGGCTGGCCTGGGCTCAGGAGTATGAAATAGTGCTGCCTGCTGTGCACCTGACAGCAGAGTGCCCGAGGTCCCCTGTCCCAGTCGTTTCTGGCATCACCACGGCTGCTGCTGTCACCTGCCGTGTGGGTGACATGTTTCTGAATTTACCTGCAGGGTCTGGTGGGGTGGGTGGAGGAGGGGGATCTGCAGGTGGTGGAGGAGACAGATGCCTTGGGGAAGATGGAGACACTAATGGTGCGGTCCCTGTTATACCCTGCAGCAGGTGACAGGCTGCCAGTCACCGCCGTACAAATGAGGTCGTACCAGTCACCCTTGTAACAGCTGCATCGGAAATAATAACATGGGGCACTAATCATCAGTGATATTTATATGGTGTTTCCTGCCGAGAAATCCCTGGGGCACAGTTTAGGCAGCTGGAGAGGATTTCAGCAGTCACAGGCGTGTGGCTGTGGGAGCTCAGAGTGGGTGTGGGAAAGTAGGGCTGCAGTGCCTGCTTTTTTTCAAAGATGAAGATGAAAAGAACTAAATCTGGGTCAATCCTCAGGGAGTTCAGATGGCCCCAAGGACTTAGAGGGGGTTTTCTGTTGGCTGTTGTGCCCTGGGTTTTGAGCCCCCACGCTGCAATAAAAGATGCTTATTCTGGCCTGGGGTGGATGGACAAATCAGGTCTTGTGCCCCGCAGAGGGTCTCCTGGCTGTGGTACCAGAGCTGGGGTTCCCAGCTGAAGAGAAAATGTGTTGGATGTTGGCTTTCCCCTGCACTGGTGGGAGCTGGGCCCACTCTGTGCTGCAGTTTTGCCCCAGGATGGTGCTGCCACCTGGGCACACCCGGTTTGCCTGGGGCGAGAGGAAGCTCTCGTGCCCAGGGACATCAGCAGGAGCAGGGGCAAGAGGAGACCTCACCGGAGAAGTGGGATTTAAGCTGGGCTGTGTGGGCTCCTTGACTCGCTCTGCCAGACATCGTGGACATCAAGCCCGCCAACATGGAGGAGCTGACAGAGGTGATCACGGCCGCCGAGTTCCACCCGCACCACTGCAACACCTTCGTGTACAGCAGCAGCAAAGGCACCATCCGGCTGTGTGACATGCGCACCGCCGCCCTCTGCGACCGCCACGCTAAGTGTGAGTGTGGGGCCCCTTGGGTTAAAGGAGCACAAAAGAGGGAGTGTGGAGAACCACCTGGGCTTGGGTCTGCCCTACCACCTTGTCTCCTTCTCCCCCTGCTGTGCCAGGCTCCGGTCCCCATGGCCACCCACCCTCACGCATCCTACCTGTCCCCAGGAGGAGCAGCTTCCCCTGTGTCCTGGCTCCACACCTTCTGGGGAGCAGGTTAAAAGCACCGTGGTGATGGTTTGGGTTCAAAGAGTCGCGGGAATGTCAGTGCACAGCAACTACTGGGCTGTCAATGCCAGAGACAGGGATCGCTGTATTCCTTCAGGCTGTTTGCCTGAACAGCCCCAGGTCCTGTTGTCAGCTGTGGTTGATGCCACAGGGGTCAGGAGGGGCAGAAAAGCCCTCTTGAAGTTTGGAGTAAGTGGGGCCTGTGGGGATGGGTGAGCTGCTGCATCCAGCACAGCCGGTCCTGGCTCAGCCTGCATGTGTCAGGTGGTGCTTATGGGGAATATTCTCCTTGTCAGCAACTGCTCAGTGGAACATAGGCATGAACACCATGGGATTCATGGGTGGGCTGGCGAATATCTGCTGCTGCTCATTGTGCCCTGGCAGCTCCTAGAAGGCAATCTCGTGCTGGGCACAGCGTGGAAAATCAGACACAGAGATGGGACAGACTGAAGGGATTTGGTACCTGCCTTAGAGATAACGAGATATGACAGAGCCCTGGGCCACCGTGCTACATCCCTGGGCAGCCAAACCCCTGTGTCTTCTCTTCTTGTGTGAGTTTGCTTCAGAAAGTGGCCAGTATCCCATGGGAAATTAAGGAGACTTTCAGTATTCAGAGTGTGATCACATTACAAGGACAAGATGCACAAACTAGATGCAGCTGACTGCAGCCCCCCACTAACAACCTGCCTCCAGCAAGCCCCTGGCTGTGTTTGGGTTTAGGTCTCCTGGTGTGGTAGGGAATTACACCCCACCTGCTGCTTCTGGGATCCTGAGCCACAGTTGCAGTCCAATACCTGTTTTTAACCCGGATTAAAGCAGACAGGGGAAAGCTCACATTGCTGGTGGTAGTTTGGGAAATACTGAATGGCAGTATTCCCAAATGCTGAGGAAAACACACCTGGTCTGTCCCTGTGTTTCCCAGCCATGGCTCACAGTCTGACAGCAACGATTCCCAGCTGAAAATCATAATACAATTAAGGAACAAACAAAATTCATTTTCCTGACACTTGAGCAGCAGAAGCCCCCAGCATTTCCCTTTGTTTGGGCACTGCCTGGTCCCACCAGCCCTCAGCAGCACACTGGTGGTGGTGTGTCCCGCTCGGTGTGACCTCTCCTGTGACATCTCCTGATTGATTCCCCTCCATCCCTCCAAAGCATCAGCTGCAGTCAATTGTGGTTCAGCAGATGTGGGAGTCGAAATTGAGACAGTTCATCAAAGTTCAAAATGAAAAGCAACATTGGCTTTCAGAGCGAATCCTCCAATGGAGACATTTAATAACTGTCAATATTTAATAAAACTGCTCTGCACATCCCATCAGGTTTATGTAGATGGTGCAGTCGCTGCTTGGGGCAACTCAGACTTGGTGCTTCTCTTATTAAGGTTTGTTTGCCCATGTTATTTGAAGCTCCTCTGTGACATCTGTGTTACCCTGGTGTGGAGCTGGCCTGAGGGAACAGCAGCTTAGATAGGAACGCCCACTCCGTGAGGATGTGAGGGGCTGATAGGAATGTCTGTGAAGGGTCATGTGCTGTAGCACTCAGAGGAGCAGTCCCCTGTGAGGGGATACCTGCCCTGGCTCACCAGGCACATGGGAATCCTGTGCATTATCTGAAGCACCACGGGAAGCCAGAGGGGAGACTGGGATCCCAGAAGCAGCTGGTAATGCCAGCAAAAGCAATCCTTTTTGGAAAGGATGTGGGAAAGTGAGGAAAAGCCCCGCTGGGGGTTCTACAGTTATTTCCCTTTAGCAAAAGGCATCGGGCTTTCCACTTGTTTTTTAAGGAGCCACCTGTGATTGTACGTGCCAAGCTCCTGAACTGCAGGCTCAAGGCACAGCCCCCTTCCCTCAGGACCTGCTCTGCCTCATCCTTGCCCTGCTGACTGCGCTGCTGCAGCGCTGCTGAATGGCTGTTCTTTGCTGAAAGCAGCTTCAGCTTCGGGTAGAAATAAGAAGCTGCTGTGATCAGGCAACTCACAGCTGCACCTTCACTCTCCAGCATTGCAGGAGTGTCCCTGCCACAATCCCTCCTCCCGTCCCCGTCGATGGGCCGGCATTGCTGCATTTGGGGGAGCCCCTGCCAGACTTGGCACTGCTGCTGCTGCCCAGGCACGGGATGGAGAGGTCGTCGGTCCTCCCCCAAGGAGCAGGATCACTCCACGGGCCGTGCAGCCCTTCGGGGCCATCTCAGGGTTCAATCAGGTCGCCACAGAGAGGGGTCTGGGTAGGAGGGAGGGCTGGCAGAGGGAGCCAAAGTGGGCAGGGCAGTGCCCGCTTGGTGCCAGAGAAAATAGGTTCGTTGTGTAAGAGAGAATTAGTGCTCAGAAATCCTTTCCATGAGCTCAGCAGCCCAGATCTGCTTCTGCAGCAGGAGCAAAGCCACACAAAAGCCTTCAGCTCGAAGCAAAAATAGCTGCCCCAAGCCCCTGCCCTACCTGGCTGCCAGCTTTGGTTCACAGACCCACCCGGGGACTGGGCAGCACCGCCTGTGTGCTGGGACCCCCATCCTGACATCACCTCTGTGTGTGTGTGCTGGGACCCTGGTCAGGGCACTGATGTCACTTTCAAACCTGTAAATGTATTTCATTTGGAACTTTGTTGGTCTCCTTCAACTTGTGGTTTATTCAAAGACTGATCAGATCAAATCTGTAGGTTGCAGTGGCTATAAAATATTTACATTGATGTCAGTTATGCCACCTGCCAATTTCTGGAGAGCAGAGGTGCCGTGCCAGGGGCCCAGTCTTCTGGGCTGTCTGTAGGATCAGTCCCCAGTGATCCTTCCTGCATATGGCAGTGTAGTTCCAGGGATGCCTGCTTCCTCCCCAGGAGCTTCCTACAGTGCTGGGACAGGGTGGCAAGTCCCTGGCCTGGGATCAGGGAGCTCCTGCCTTGGCTGATGCCGGGGCTTGTCCTTTCCTCTTCCACAGTTTTTGAAGAGCCTGAAGACCCGAGTAACCGGTCATTTTTTTCTGAGATCATCTCCTCAATCTCCGATGTCAAATTCAGCCACAGTGGGAGGTACATCATGACCCGGGACTACCTCACTGTCAAGGTGTGGGACTTGAACATGGAGAACCGGCCCATCGAGACCTACCAGGTGAGTGTGGCACGGCCGGGCACCTGCAGTGGTTGGACACCCACTGAGCTCCTTCCTGAGCCACAGCCTGGGCTGACGTTAGGAGTGGCAGGTACACACCTGCTGGGTGGGAGCTTTGTGCCTTTAGATGGTAGAAAGCAAATTAAGAGTTGTTAAATATGGGCTTGAGTGGCTGTCAGCACATCCCCAGGCTGGAGGTGGGTAAGGAGGGGAAGCTCAGGTGCTGGCAGCTGGGACAGCCAGGTGGGAGGCCTTGTGCAGAGCAATAGCCCTATCCCTGCCACCCTCTACCAGGGGATGTACCACTGCCTAGTGCTGTCCAAGCCATATGTGGAGTGTGGCTGGAGGTTTCTAAAGGAGGAGGGTGGCTGTGGCAGGGCACAGGGTGCTGGGCAGCGCCCAACGCTGCCAGCTTGGCTGTGGCGAGTGTGGGGCTGGGCCGGGTCCATCAGCTCCTAGTGAGCTCAGGGCTGGGTCTGCCAGTCACTGTGCTGTGCTGGTCAGTGTGGGGAGCTCATCCCATCCCTCCTGCTGGCAGGTCCATGACTACCTGCGCAGCAAGCTCTGCTCGCTCTACGAGAACGACTGCATCTTCGACAAGTTCGAGTGCGTCTGGAACGGGTCTGACAGGTGAGTGTGTGGTGGTGGGGCTGCATCTGGCCTAGGGATGCTCTGTTTGGGGTGGGATGAGGGGTTCCACATCCCCTGGCATCCCCTTCCCTGGCCTTTGGCTGGGTGCAGGGTCTGGAGAGGTGCAACAGGGCCTACCTGCACCTGCAAGGCTGTACGTGAGTCTTGCTGGGGTTCTCTGAGGGTCCCACTCTCTCCTGGATGGGCTCCAGAGTGCCAAAATCTGGAGATGATGAGTATCCAGGTGTGACTCACACTGAGCCAGGCGACAGGAAGCTTGCGAGGCTGGCTGACCTGGCAGAGCTGACAGAGTTTTGTGTCTGAGCCATCAGAGCGAGCTGACAAGGCACAACTGGGCCTGAGCCAAATTCCAGCTCTTACCAGATCTTGTTATGCCTCTGAATGTTCAGTCTGCCTCTTGGTCACCAGCAGTTTGCCTCTGAGAAGGTGTGAAAATCATCTGTACTTCCTTCCCCCTCACAGTGTCATCATGACCGGCTCCTACAACAACTTCTTCCGCATGTTCGACCGCAACACCAAGCGCGACGTGACGCTGGAGGCGTCGCGGGAGAACAGCAAACCCCGCGCCATCCTCAAGCCCCGCAAGGTCTGCGTGGGCGGCAAGCGCAGGAAAGACGAGATCAGCGTGGACAGTCTGGACTTTAGCAAAAAGATCCTGCACACAGCTTGGCACCCCTCCGAGAACATCATCGCCGTGGCAGCCACGAACAACCTGTACATATTCCAGGACAAGGTTAACTAGGAGGACCAGGTGTTCTTTAGGAGTCTCATGTACTGATACCAGTAAACACATGGTTTCAACTGTTTCTTTTCTTTCTTTCTTTTTTTTTTTTTCCTTTCCTTCCTGTTCTCTGTTCAGTTCCTGCTCTGCAGATCGCGGTTGTGCAGAGGAGCACTGGGGCACCCCGGCCCAGGGCCACGGGGGGCACCCCACAAGACACCAGATTTACACAAGGAGAGCTGAGACGTGGTTGGGAGTGTCAGGCCCAGCTATCCCATGTCCCCAGGCAGCAGTGGGGTGGCAGTGACCCTCCACTGGTGGCCGAGGGGGTGATGCAGGGGAGGCTGTTGGCTGGGGAGGAGGGCGTGGGGCTAACACACCGTGACCCCTGGGCAGCTCAGGTGACAGTGGTCCCGCTCCAATTGTTTTAAACTTGATCCCAGAAATAGTCCACCGCTTGTGTTGAAGATCGGAATGTCACCTCCCTTTGCCATTTTCCACATTTGTCTTTTTATTACAATTATTTTGTGTTTTAACAACAGAGACAGCAAAACCAAACGTAAAATGGAAAAGTTCAGTTTTGCAATGGACGAGCTTAAGGGGGGGGGGGATGTGCTGCACTCTCAGATCTCTCTGCTCCAGCCAGGCTGCCCCCTCACCCCCAGACCCCTCCTGAGGATTTGGCTTTGTAGATACTGTGGTGCCTTCTTTGGTATATGAAATACCTTTATAAACGATGCTTCCGACCTGCATTGATCGCAAACCAAACCGACCCTGGGCTCTGCTGCAGTTCTGGGCTTTGCTTTGGTCATTTTCCTCATTCTGTTGTGAGCTCTTGCATGTCGTGACTGACTCTCTCTCTCTCTTTCTCTCTCTCTCTTTCTTTTTTAATTAATTTATTTATTTATTCAATTTTTTTAAAAGATAAAGTATAAGTTGCTAATTTATGACCTTCTAAAGAAGAATCCAACCGTATATTGCTGTTAGCCCCTGACTGTGTCAGAGAGAGGCTGTCTGCGGTCCTACATTATAATAACAATGATAATAATAATAAAACCAGTAACTCTTTCTCTCTGCATGGCGAGGCTGCCTCTTTCTACTCTACAGATCGGTCAGGTCCCTCTTTTACTTGAGCAACTGTTCAGTTAAAAACAAAAAAAGACGACTGGATTTTCCGTAAATCAGAAAACTGCTCCTGCAGCAAGAAGCAAATGAATAAATGAAGTCAATACAAAATCCAACACCGTCACTTTGGCAGTGGCTCCGCAGGGGTGACCCTGCTGCCATCCCTGCTGTGGGGGCAGTGGGCACCCCCAGCACCCATCGCCTGGAGGGGCCGGGACACGGCTCGCCGAGGGCCAGGTGCCTCCGGGACAGCCTCTCTGCAAGGATCCTGGAGTGTCCCGACCAGGGAGATGAACTGCTGCACACCCATGGAGCGCACGGACTGCCTGGAAAACCAGGAGCTGGGCAGCTGCAGGGACCCCTTGGGGTGTGGAGCTGCTGGGATGTCCTGGCCCCACACACCACTTTTGGAGGAACCATCCCAAGGCAAAAACAAAGTGCACTGGCTTACGGATTTATTCCAAGGGATGGATTTCAGGAGTAACTTTTTTTTTTAAACGAAATGGTAAAATAAAATAGCAAGAGCAAATGAACCATTTTTTAAGAAAATGCTCTTTTTTGGTTCTGTAAGGAAAGCCTGTGCTGCGGTGTCAGAAGTAAAGTTGTCCCAAACATGTCTGTGTGGAGTCACTGACTGTTGTGCCTCTCGCGCGTGGGGGAGGGTGGCTCTGCAGGGTCCAAGGGGCCCTGGTCTGAGGGTGGCTGCCAGTCCTGTGCTGATGAGGGATGGCTGAGGGGTCCCTGAGACCCCAGGGATTCTCTGGGTCCCTCTGAGGGTGTGGGACATGGGGCCCTGTGGAACGTGGGGAGTGGGAGCACCCGGACCTCCCCCACTCAACAGCACAAACCTCGGTACGCGCAGCCCTGCAAGGAGCTTCTGGTCCCCCCACAATCCCTGTCCTAATTCTGGGCTGTTCCTGCTGATGAATTTAAACAGCAGCCTTTAATTAGCAGCTGCAGGGCACAAACTGTGCTGTCAGGGACATGTTCCTCAGACACTCTTTTACCTCCACATTATCTATGGGACCTTAATCAATTGAAGCAACATAGATCCAGCCCTGGGTCTGCTCTGTGGGGTGCAGCATGTCCTGGGTTGCTGATCCTGGTTGCTCCATAAGGCAGAAATAAATCTGGCTTTTCAAAAATAGAGTTTCTTTCCCTTCCTCAAGCTTGCTTGGATTTCACCTCTGCCCTGCTCTAAGCGCTTGGCCACAGCAGCAGCCCAAGGGCAGGGCCAGCCAGGGGAGCTGCTGGGCTGTGACAGGAATGGTGCTAGGAAATTTGCCAGCATCCTTTAAATCCAACCTTCTCTCTGAATGAGGTTCCCACAGGCTGTCCCTGCCTTTGGGGACACAGGGGACCCTGCCTGAGGGGCTGCCAGGGGGGACCAGCTCTGTGGTGTTACACATCACCTGCACATCCTCCAGCAGCAGCATCCCCCGCCCCGGGGCCCAGCCTGTGGGTGTGATTGCTTTATCCACAGAATAAGCAGATAAATAAATGTTAATGAACATCTGGTCTCCATAAACCAGATCAATTAAAATTAATAGCCATCTCATTCATTTAATGAGTTAACCATATTCTAAAACAGCCATAAGAAACACACGGCTTCCTGCCGGGCCACACCAAGTGAGAGGAAATCCCATTCCCATGTTCCACCATCAGCAGCACAAATCCCTCCAGGCTCTCCCAGTCTTTGTGAAACAACAACCCTTCTCTCTTGATGTTCAGCCTGCAAGTCCCACCCCTGGCCACGAACACCAACTGCTGACAAAAAAAAAAAAAAAAAAAAAAAAAAATCACTTTCTCAGGGAAGAAGGGGCTCCTTCCCCAGCCCTCAGCCAGGGGAAGAGACCCACATCAAACACAGAAGCAGCAGAAGGAAACTTTGGCTCTGCCAGCCCTGTCAGCTCATATTTAAGCACTAAAGGACAGTATCATTCTGCTCACCTCCCTTGCCCACACACTGACCCCGCACTGCTCAGTGCCATGGGCCCTGTTCTGCCAAACACATCCAAGAATGTAGGCGGTATCACTTCAGTTGTTTGCTTTACTCATAAATTCACAAGTCCAGCAAAATTCAACAGAAATCGGGATTAGGCCTGTACAATCCATATATAAAAAGGGTTGGTTTATTGTAGTTCAAATACATAAACTGAACAATCCCAACATTTTCAAAATTAAACTTTAGAAACACAAGTTTAACATTCAAAACAGGAGTATAGTTTACAAGAATTGCCCAGAGAGGGAATCCACAGTCTAATCCAGAGTATGTAAAGATCACTTTATCGTAAATAAAAATGTGTTTATACAACCGTCCTGGCCTGCTCGGTCACCTCTGGGATGCACCAAGTGTTTCCAGCTTTGAGCAAAAGTTATTAGACAGATCTTCACTTGGGCAGAGCAACCTGACTGCTGCTAATTGATGGCTGGGGGCAGGAACGGAGCAGCCTGTGAACAACCTGGGGTTCGTCTCTGAGTCCCAATTCTCCGCTCAGCTCTAACCCTGGCTTTAACGGATTTAGTTCCATTCCCAAGGGTGGAAGCAGAGAACTGGGACCGGTGTTTCCAGGGCAGGCTGTGATCAATAATTTAAGCTATCAGAGCATGTCACCTCCTCAGCCAGGGACTGCAGGAACCATGAGGCAGCTTGTGGCACACACGTAGGACACGCTCAAACCACGACGTGATCACGCCTGGGACTCACACGTATGACAGTGCTGAGAGGAAAGCCCCAGGTACCAGACATCCACACCTCACACACCCCGCCCCGAGACCTGCAGTCACCAAACAGCCCCAGACCTTGGGATTTGTCAGTCATGCCCCAATTAACTAATAAATACCTTTAAAACGTGGGGCTTTGTTGTTGTTTCCCTCCCCAGAGACCATTTTATGTTCACGAAAGCTGCTCCTGCCTCTGCTCCTCAGATGTTTGAATATATTCACGGCAATGGATGTGTGTAACCTGACAGATGGCTCATGCAAGCGTTTGGATTTAACAGACACCCTTGGATTAGGAGCATTCGGTAACTATTTCGTGGTTCTCCGTGTGGGCTCGGAGGCGGTGGGCGGCGGGGGTGGCCCGCGCCGGTCCAGGTCATCCACGTAGGACACGATGAGCTTGCGCCGCTCCTCCGGCACACAGTCCAGCACCAGGTACCGCTTGTCGTTCTGCAGGATCTTCTCCACGTCCTTCAGGTGCTGATCGGACTCCTGGATCAGCTTTTTGGATCTGAAAGCAAGCGAGAGAATTATCACTGGAGCATAGTTGGGGAAACCAGGATCCCCCCCCGCTCGGGCTCAGGGAAGCTGCCCCACTATAAGGAAGCACAGGGACAGGCCAGGCAGGGAAGGGTGCAGGGACCTGGCCTTTTACTGAGCTAGAAAGTTGTCCCATTAGGTTGGGACTCAGCACGTAGCAGTGCTCTGGGCATGGGAGACAAAGTCTCGTTGCCTACACTTGCGCCGCGTCAATTAAGTGCCATGAAAGACTCAAGTAACTTAGACATCAACTTGTTTATCAACTAAGTTATCAAATTAGACATCAGTTTGCTGCTTTTTATATGGTAAAGCACAAAAAAAGCCAAGTCCTGCGCTGGCATCACGGTCCCCACCTGTAGGTGATGAATTTGGTCTCTTTGAGCAGCGTCCGGAAGTCAGCTTTGGCAGTGATGTATTTGTCTCGGATGTATTCCTCAAACTCCCTTTGCTTTTTCTGGAAGATAAAAGTTAAAATCAAATCACTGAATGCAGCTCCAGTACTTCCTGCAACTGAACACACTGAACACCAGTAATAATTACATGTTAATTACACTTTTCCTTATCTTTCACATTTTTAATTTTTCACAAATTGTATGTAACTCCTAACACCTGCATTCACACAGAGCACAGCCCAGTACAGCAGCCACCAGCTCACTTCTCTGTACCCTGCACCACACTGGAAGTTGGCAAGAACAACACAAACCACTTACCCTATCACTCGAAGAGAATTTAATGCACCTTGGATCTTCTTTAATGATTTTTTTCACTTCCTTCCATGTTGATGTTAAAGTTATCTTTCAAAAGAAGCAAAAATAGTTAAATTAAAAGAAAATTAGATTCTAAGAATACAGAATGCAAACACTGAAGCCTTTAAGTATCTCCCAAGTCCACTGAGAAAGTTGTTGCTGTATTTAAGTGTTGGATTTTGCTTATTCATACTATTACATTTGTATTTTTCACTAGTAGATTGTATATACTGGCTTTTCCTTTGTATTTTGAGATGGTATTTTCAGGTCAAGGTCCTCCAAATATCATTTACTTCCACAAAAGTCTTTTTCTAGCACATATTCATGTATATGAATGTGTTGTTAAAAGTTACCTTCAGAAAATCTGCCTCTAAACTAAATTAACTAATGCATTAAAAATGAGGTAAAAACTTCCAGGTTAAAGGAAAGCTGCCTGAAGTTAGCACAGAACTAAAAGAAAGCAAGCCTCACTAAACCCCCAAATGCACAAAATCAGGGATGATGGATTCCACAGCATGAGCAGGGTAAAAGTTCATGTTTGGCAGCACTAGATAAAAGCAGGAGATCAAAACAGATGAACTGGGTAAGACTATACTGATGGTCACTAAAGCAAACACCCTGGATATCTGAAAGAGCCGGAAGCCAGACAGTGAAGAGTATCAAATAACTCAGTGCTGAAGAACTAAAAAGAAGATTAAAAGATCACTCATTAAAAGCTTCTATGAAAATCAACCGTGTGTCCAAAGTGGTACTCCAGAGAAACAGGTAAGGAAACATAATGAACAGATTTTGTTATGAAGGAGAAAAGAGAGTGTTGAAGCAAAGGGGTCCTGGAAATAAACCCAATCAGACTGTGGGACAGAAAAACACAAAAAGAGAAACCCCAATGGGCTGCAAAGATTTTCAGTTTGAACATCAGCAGCTCTTACCGCTGAAGTTTCATCCAGAAGTTGCCTGAAGTGTTCCCTCTTCTTTTTGGTAAGTGCCTCAATGTGTTCGTTAAAGAGCTTCTCCTTCTCCTCTCTCTCGAGCAGGGACCCCGACTCCCAGCGGTGATCTTTGCGCAGGGTCCTCCTGGTGTCAGACCAGGACACGTCTGAAGAGCGCACCTGAGCCAGAGATGATTCGCTTTTAGACCAGTTTTTCTAAAGTTCCTTGATAATTCTTACATCCTTATTTTTTTATTATTTATCTTGTTTGAAGTTAAGGTTAAAATGAAAGATAAACCCCCAGCTTTTAAGAGGAGACTGTAGCAGGTGCCCCACGAACACTGAACAGGCAGTGGCAGAAGGAATCCCTCTGCATCGGTTTGAAGCAGATGGAGATGCCTCACTGACCTGGCTGAGCATTCTCAAAACCAGAAGATTCCAGCACTCTCTCCTCTGTGCATAACACCCTGTGCTCACCAGAGTGCTTGGAAAGGCAGCCTCGGAGATTATTATTTCCAGAGACAACAGGAGCTCTGCCAAAAACCTCAGTGGGATTCCATCTCTGTATAAGCTGAGCTCCAAATGCCAAAAAGCTTTCACAGGGAGCACCAACCTAAGCCTGCCCTGACCAGCCGAGGGGCCTGTCCGTGCCTCACCATGTCCGAGAGCAGCGCTTTGAAGTTCTGTATGGCCTCTTCCCGCTTGTGCTGCTCCCGCTCCCGATCGATCTCCTTGGTCTGCTCCGAGCGCGCTTTCTGCACCTCCCGCTCTCGCTCCCGCAGGCTCGCCTCGATCCGCGCCTGTCGCTCCAGCTCCTTCTCCTTCTCAGAATCTAAGTTCTGAAATGCAGGAACAAAGCTTTCTCAGTAAAAACAACACAACACCTTTCGTTAGACAGGCAAGTGAACTAGGGTTACCACACTGAAGGCAGCTTAGAACAAAATACTTCAAAGGCATTTGGGATCCATGGATTACAAGATTTTGCTTCAAGAGCTGGGCTGTAGCATTACAGGGTTTACATAGGGGAGAGGCAAGCTTGGTCACAGAACTATTCCCAGAAGCACATTGTGTTCAGCAACAAACTCAGAATAAGGGGGGACAGGGCCTAGTTTTACATACTCAACCATTAATTGTCTGGAAGAGAAAGGAAGGAATACTGGACTAAGAGAGAAGCAGCAGTGAAAGAACTATGTATGAACACATATCCCTGAAGGAAGCTCAGCTCATAGGGAAAAATCATGGCAAGGGAAATGCTGCCCATCCAAGGAGGAAGTAATCAATGTGGTGCCTGTAGTTTCTCAAGTTTTACAGCCAATTTTCCAACCAATGGCTTCACAGGAGTCCCTGAGGGATAAATTCTCCCAGATATCGTGTGTGTGCACGCAGGTCCCACGCACACCCCACCAGGGACAGAACTTCTAAGTTCCAAGCTGCCATGCTGGGGTACCAGCACAGTAACTCTGCACTGATTTCTGTTCAGCAAGGATCAGTCTGCCCACAGCAGACCCCCAGCCACGCTCCCCGTGCTCCCAGCTGACCTTGGCTATTTTCTCGATGTACTGCTTGAACAGGTCCTCCCTCTGTGAGGAGCTGTCCACCGCCTTGTACCGCGGGTCAGTCTCCACTTTGTCCTTCACTTTGCTCCAGCGAGACTGACTGTCCAGGTGGTGGTTTGCCAGCAGCTCAAAGAAGTCCATTTTGATCTGTTGTACAGACAGAAACAGAAAGACAACACTTGAGAAAGACACTTTGATATCCCACAGTTCACTCTTATGAAAAAAGGAGTCGACTTACCTCCATCAGAGGGAGCACATTAACATTACATACCATTGCAATTTAGAGAAATCACTAAAACTCTGAATTTAGCCATAACTGCAGCCCAAATTCACTGTCCCTTGGGACAATTTTGCCAAAGCAGATACGTTAAGGTGATCTGCTACACTTTAGATGAATTCTATTCTTTAAAGAACAATCCACCAGCAAAGTTTTTATTATTTTCCTCCAATTTAAGCTTGGTTTTGAGCTTTTATATATATCAAATTAACAAGTTACTGATGCTGCATGATAGCATTTTGCACATCAGTACTCCAGAAGCCATACAGTTTGCAACAGGGCTCTAGAGAAATCAGGTATTTATGGATTCATCCTCCAGGTGTACAATGAACAGAGGTGAATGCTTGGATCTGCCGACAAAGAGCAGTGTCTTAAGATGGATCTAACCAATAAAGAATTACCCACATTAAAATTAAGTAAAATCCAGAATTAAGTAAATTGTATTTAGGATGGACATGCACATCTATATAAAAGTTTAAGGAAACATTTTAATCTACTTTGTCAATTGGAAGTGGCATGTCAGCACTCTGCCCACAACAACTGCCATAGCAAGGGCTGGCAGAGGATCAATCATGGCAGGTTTTATTTCAACACAACCAGAAACATGTTTTCATCTGAAGTCCCAGAACCAGCAATTGTAATGGCAACTACTGTGCCTTTATTAGATATTTTGGTTTCTGGGGCAGATTATCTCCCTGTTACTGCTGCACTTTATGTCCTTGGTCACCACTGTATCCCTGGCAGGCTGCTTTGGCACTTCAGCCTCCCCCTCCCCAAAGCAGAGGTGAGGGGTTGGGTCACCTTGCTGGCCAAGGGCCAGGGAATGCTCAAGGGCCCTGCAGGCAGGGAGAAGGGTTCTGCCTCCACAGCTCCCCACACCCTGCTGCCTTCCATAGCACCCCACATCCTGCTGGGATGCAAACTAAAGCTGGCTTTATGGCACAGGAATTAAAAACCCCAAATCCGGGAGGACTGGCCACAGGTTATTTGCTCCCTATCTCCCCTCCTCATCCCTTAAAAAATGGAAACCAGCAGAAGCAGTTTAGCTGCAGAACACTGAGGTTCCTTAGGGAAGGGAGCAGATGGACAGAGCAGGCTCCAGCTTGCCAGAGACCTGGCACATCCCCATCCCCTAAAATGTGTTTAGCTACAGAACGCAGAAACTGAAGAAAGATCAGCACCAATAGTCTGCAGCCTTGCCCACCAATAATTTTAGTTCTTTGCAATATTAACATATAAATATAAAAGGCTCTATAGGCTCTTTCTTTACTATCCCAAAGGAAACTAAGACAGTAAAGCAGAGATCAGAGAAAAGCCCGTTAGTGCCAGTGGGATGTTGTGCTACAGCTACAGCACTATTGCTTTATCTTACAGGAGCTCAACAAAATGCTAAGCAAACTGTTTATTCATTGTAAAATTAAGAATGTTGTTTCAAAACATCTTAAAACATGCATGCAGTATTGAAATATGAAGCTTTCTAAGCCATGGCATTTGAAATATTTGTTAGAAACCAAATAGTTCCCAGCTGCTACCACAGAAGTCTCTAAGGTAAGGGTAACTCCAAGCTCCTGCACAAATCACCTGTGCATGGATGTATTCCACAGGATGAGGACTGCACACCTGCCACACTGCTGGGAGCATTGTGGCATGAGCAGCCACACAAACCCTTGCCTGAGGCCACCACCACAGGCTGCAGGGAGGTGCTCCCGTGGGAGCTGCCAGCAGCAAACTCTCAGTCTCCCAGGAGCTCCTGCCCAGCAGTGTGGCTGCCAGTGGCACCCCTCATTCCCTCAGGAGCTCCTGCCTGGCTGTGTGGGCACCAGTAACACCCCTCACTCCCTCAGGAGCTCCTCCCTGGTTGTGCAGCTGCCAGCAGGACCAGCTGTTCCCTCTCCAGCCCCCAGAAAAACCAACGGCAGGCACTTCAGGTCTCAGTGCTCTAAAGCACAGCTTACACTTCACTCAGGTGCCCTGTGCACAGCACAGGTGTTGCCACGTCATTTCTATTTTAAAAAAGAAGGTGAAAATGTCTCAAAAAATTGAGTCTAAAACATCTCACCAAGGAATAACCTTTTCAGACCCCAGCTCTGGATGGTGAGTTCCATGTGCCTGCACACAGGGACTCACTCGACCAAGTCGAGTATCACCCAGAGCTCTGGATATGGGGTGGGTGACAGGGGACACAGCCACCAGCACGGGGCTGCAGGGCATCTGCAGCTCAACATTCCAGTAAGTCTGTAAGGTGGGATGTCAAGCTCATCCACTGCCACGGCTCATCCTGGGAACACAGAACAAGGTCGTGTCCCGGGACAGCACAGGATCAGTTTGGTCACCGTTATCTGCCCACAATCCCTTTCCTGATATCCCCAAGCTCCCCCACATTCCTTCTCTCTCTCTCTCATCCAAGAAGTGTTGGTATCAGATTTACTCACTGAAATTAGGCACAGGAATAAAACCAGGCATTGGAAAAGCTGTCTGCACCATCCCATCCTGTAAGCCATCACTCCATGAGGCAAAAATCAAACATTAGATAATCTAAAACCCTTACGTTAAAGATTTCTGTAAAGTTGATCCTCCCTAAATAAAGAATTTGGACTTTTACGACAGACTGAGAAAGCTTCAGGTTAAATGCCTTAAATTTTGTCTTATGTTTTAAGCACTTTCAAAATCAAAGGAAAATAAGGCTGAAAACATTTCAGGTGTATTTAGAAGTCTTTTTTTTTTTTTTTTTTTTTTGGCAGTTAACACATTGCAGGTACAACTCTCATCACTTCACAAGGAAAAAAACTAAAAAAATGTAAAGTACCGGAACTGCGGGAGGCTAAAGTCACCACACAGAGATACCAATGCTTTCCTCACTAGGGAATCCCATAATATTTGCGTGTCAGTGATTGACAGCTGTCAGACTGAACTGATTGACAGGCCGCACAGCACATAACTGTAAAGTCTATCCACTTGTTATAAAACAGAATACATAAAATGGTTACAAAAGGCTTTTGGAGAAAAAAAAAACATTATTCAAAGCAAACAAATACAATCGCTCTTCTTTTAACTTTTCAACTTTAGAACAATCATGCAACAATAATCAAGCTAATATTTATTCTTTTAAGTCTTCAACTGCACTATTAAGCTGCAAAAATGCTTTAAAATTCCATATTCACAATCAAAATGTAGTATGTAAAATCTAGTTTTGAACTACATCAGTTCCCCTCTGAAAGCACAATCATTTACTGAAGACAGCAGCAATAAGGCAACATTTGTGAAAATTGAGTACAGAACCAAATTAGATCAGAGCATCCAGATTTTAAAAATATGCAAGAATTAAATTGTCCCCAGATCTGTCCCCCAGCACTTCTCTCTCCCAAAAGCACTCCAGGTGGGGAAATCTGCAATAACTTCATACTACAAAATAAACATTGCAGACTTCCAAATATCCAAAATGATTGGCCTTCAGAGGTGACCTCCACTCACACACACACAGGGACGTGGCAGTAAGTGGCCCCAGGTTCTGGTGACCCCCACCTGATGTCCTCTCTCCAGGGGAAAGAGCTGCTCCCCACCAGCAGCAGTGTGGGCACATGACACTGGGAGTTCATTAATCTGTAATAGCTGACCTTTAAATCTAATCAGCAGCAGTTTATACATAAGATCTATTTACTACAAAAGTCCCTAAGTGTCTGTTTTTAGATGGAAAGGAAAGATATGGGAACTGTTTGAAATTTAACTGCAGTACCCTCAGGGAATTGCAAGTCCTGCCTGCCTCCACTGAGGGAGCACAGAGGTAATGGCAAGCTCTGGGGTTATAGCCAAAGAGGACACGACTCCTTTTCCTTTTCATGCTTCAGGATAATAGAACTTAATAAAGAAAATAAAATCAAGTATTACTCAGGTTATGAAGATAATGTTACTTGCTCAGGTAAATGAAAAAAATGTCATTATTTAAGCAAACTCAGCTTCACAAATAAACACAGTTCAATTCTAGATACTCTAAAAGTCAGTAAACTGCAAACTTGAAATACTTCAGAAAGACCAGGGGGACACCACTGAAGTGTTTGCCTGTAGGAAAGTGCAGGCCTATGTCTCAGGGAAGGCTCAGGGAAGCCAAGCACTGGCTCTGTCCCATCTCATTCACACCACTCACACTGCTGGAACTCAAGAGTCCCCTTACCTTCTCTCCCCTGGTCTTCGAGTCTTCCTTCTCCTTCTTTCTTGCCGCTGTGATAAACTCATTAAACAAGGCCTCTCGATCTTTCATCTTTTCAATTGCCTTGAACCTCGAGTCTTTAGCATGCTTGGCTGCAAATTCACTAAAAGTAGTTCTGCAACAAAATGGCAAGTGAACTCATTTGGCAGAGCTGTCTGGGCTGGGAGGCAGGTTCAGCAGGGAAGTACTTCCTCTGCTGCAATACATGCCAGAGCACAACTTAAAAATTCCCAAAAGGCAAATCCTATGGTCTCACTACAGAGCTGCTTGATCAATGAACTCTATAAAAGGAGCCAGCACTCACACAAGAGGTGTTGTCAGAGACTTACAGGGGTGGGTTGGTTTGTTCAGATACAGCCACCTGCAGAATGGGCAGGTGCAGAGAGAGACTACAGTGCAACCAAGGAGAAGAAATGAAAAAAACTCAGTTGTCTACAAAACTCTTCTTTTCTGTAGGTTAGCAGATCAGCCACCAACCAGTCTGTCCAGGTATTTCACAGCTGTGAAACCAAAAATCTCAGGTGCATTCACTTGCAGCCAAACCATGCTAAGAGTTCACCAGGAAAACCAGTCTTTGGCAGGAGTCCCCACAGAACACTGGCTGTACCAATTCTTCCCCCTTCAGTGCAGAGCCTGAGCTTAAACCACACAGAGCTGAAACCCCTTCAAACACTATGGGCAGCAGCAACAATCCTGGGCTTTTGACCCATCATCCCACAGCGTTTCCCTGATTGTTCTCTCACCTCCAGGGCCAGATTCCAACCTGTGCAGTAGGTACAGTACTGCCACTTACCTCGGAAAAAAATCACTACTGTGCTTTTTCCAAGCTCTGATGCAAATCTGGCCCCAAGAATACGTGAGACACTTATAATCATAGGAATGTTTTCATCACAGCATGGAAATAATTAGACTTGGAAAATCCAGCCTACTGTTGCTGTAGGGTAAATTGAAACAAGAAGAGAATTTGGTAGCTTATTCAAAAGGATTAGAAAGTGAATGTACAGCTAGATTGAAGAACAAGAGCTGCTCAAGTGAAGTGGAACACAAACTCTTGAGCATGTTGGACTGAGATAGATGATAAAAAACCAGTCTGGCACTCACAGAAGTACAGCAATATCTTTAGACAAACACTGAAACCAGAAGACAAAGGATAAGATTAAATAAGACAGTATTTCAGCTGGAACTCTCTTTCCCACCCCAGCCCATAATCAGGCAAAGAATCAGTCCCAACATGACATACTGGAGATACGCTGGAAGCTGAGGATACTAAAGCCAACATAACTGTTCCTTAAAGCATTTCCATGTCTCCATTCTTCCAGCCTACTACTGAATTATTAGTCAGATCTGAAGCAGCTTAAAAGTTAACATAACACCGTCACCAGATTTCCAAAACGAGTCACAGGAAAAAACTGAGCTGAAGTGAAACAAATGAGCTGTTATTTCACTGGAAAAGAATTAATGCCAGAAGAGCCAGGAGATGCTGAAAGAGGATCCTTTGGAGCTCATCTGGTGACATAAGCACATATCTCATGACCTCTACGTGAGGAAGCTGTGAAATAAACAATCCCAGAAATGAAATCTTGAATGTACTTTCACTGCCATCCCCTCGCTCTTATCACTGTAGTGGGTCTGAATCTGAGGGGTGTGTAATCACTGCTGTATTAAAGCAACCAGAACATTCTATCATATTATCATTAACATATTTTGTAACCAGAGAAACGTCCCTTTATCCCCCTCCAAACCCAAGAAACCTCTCTACTACTTCTCAGAGAAGAAGGAACAGGGTTATTAAAGAAACTTGTGGTGGATCCTGAGGCCTTTCTCACAATCCAAGCAGTACGCTGCGGATTTCTTCAACTTGAAATATGTAAATCACTATAAATATGTAAATCAATAGAAACATGTAAATCATCAGAAATCACAAGTTCTATTATTTCATGGATTAGGTGAATATAAGCACATAAAAGAAGATTTCAACAGTATCTGATGATTTTTCTCCTCTTTGCCCATTTTGAACAAGGTAATCAACCCAATACAACCCAACATCCTGCATTCTAGTACAGCTTACGCACACAAACCACAAAGAAGCTCCTACCTTGGATTAATCTTTGCTTCTTCCATCATTTTCTTGAAATCCTCCTTGGCCTGCATTATTTTATTTTTCTTCTCCTTGCGCTCTTCCTCTGCTCGTGTTTTCACATACTGATCAAACACCTACAGAAACACCAGTCACCCACAGCAAACACCCAAACGTGACACACAGAAGCTCTAAGTAAGAGGGAGGAAAAATCCCACTTCTTTCCTTCTCTGTTTCCTTTCCTCTCACCACAGAACTAACACAGACGAGGCAGAAAGAAGGGTTAGGGACTCTTTGTATCTCAATATGCAAATGATCCAAGCTGCTGCACATGCACGGTGCTGTACCTAACACATCATCTGAGACCTGGGAAGAAGTTCCTAACACATTCCAGGTAACATTTTCCTGGAACCCATGTTTCAGACACTTCCTGTGTTCTCAAAGCTTTCCATTTCCCTATATCCACTCGAAGAAAAGCTGTTGAAGTGAGAATTTGCTTAACAATAAAAATGCACTTTAGTCTTTCTCATGACCACTTTTTTTTAAAATAAATAGCTGGATTATTCATTATGCCAATACTTTGAAGAGATACTGATGACTCTCACCATTTCATTCAGGTTTTGGCAGCTCTCTGTACATGTAAAACTTTCACTGTATTAAGGTACGAGATCTTCTGACCACAGGAAATAAAACAACTATCAACACTTTCCCTTGCTGGCTTCTTCTGTTTCCAGACAAACCCTAATCATGACAAAAATCCCTTGCAACACTGGAAGGTTTGCAGGAACAAAAACAGACTGAAGATTCAGATAAATCTGCAGTAGTTGTGTCTGGATGGTGAGTGAATTTGACTTTTTTACCTGTTTCCTTTCTTTCGGGTTGAGCAGCAAGTAACGAGGATCAAACACGATCTTGTGCAGCTCTTTCTCCCATGTAGAAAAGGCAGAGACCTTTAATTAAAAGAAGACAAATATACAAGAGAAGTTGTACGGTTTTGCTTGAAAACTCCAAGACATCTGATGAAAAGAGGGAAACAAACTCATCCTGGAGTTTTTATCACTAGTGGATGATCGAGGCTGTCACAGAAAGTTTCAACGCTAATTAGCTCTGAAAATTTCTAAATGATAATACACACTTAATTATTACTGCTGTGTGACATTAAAACCAAAAAGTACATTGGAAGAAAGCCTTGAGAGGTTGTGTTCCACAGGCAGCTGGAACCACTTCCATTTTTCAGTTACTATCAAATTTATATTCTAATAGCCTAATTTATCCATCAAAATTGATTGGCATCAAGTAGATTCCAGATTTAGTTAAATAATAGCAAAAAGCCTCCCATTTAAGGATAAGACTGCACAGACTAGAGTGGAAGTTGCTGCTTTTCTCAGTAGGACCATTTCCAAAAACATTAAGAATATGTCCTTCGTGTGCCCTATTTATCTTCAATGGCAACTTCCAATTAGGTAATTACTTAACTTGGGGAAAAATTGAAAAAAAAAAAAAAAAATCTGTCTTGACCCTGTTTCATTTCACTTACTAAGGAATCAAAACTTTGCTGTAATTGTATCTTTCTTTGAAATCTGGAGCCTTGTACCAAGAGCATCCATTCATTAGAGGAAGGACGAGATTGTTTCCTTACGCAAAAACATCGCAGCTTTGGAATTCACCAAGAACCGAGACCTCTGCCTGAACTTCTCTCTCTCCCTTCTCTCACACACACACACACAGACACACATACAGGTTTCTGACCCCTCTTTCCAGCAGCATGTCCTTGAACTGCTTCATCCGAGCCTCCAGTGGGACGATGGCTCTCTCCCGAGCAGCTTTAATCTCAGCCTCCATAGCAGCCTCCTTCTCAGAATCGATGTCTTTGATATCATCTTTCCTGAAAAAAAACCAAACATAAAGCGTAACTTGAGAAGCACAACGCCAGCCCTGTAGGTCAAGAAACAAACCGTGCCAGGACAGGATGGATGTCACCCATTGCTCCACAAGAACAGGTTTACAGTCTATGAAACCCATTCTCAGACATAGATACAAATGCTTTCCTACTGAGAGCTCAGGAGCCAAGGTGCTCCAAATAACTTCAGTGCCAACAAATGACTCCAAGCAATCAGAACACCCTGGCTGCGTTCAAAGGTCTTGCCAGACGTGCAGCAGATTTTACATCAACAGCACTAATTTTCTGATCTCCTCTTCAGGGCCACAAGGCACTAAGGGAGTTTGTTCAGATTGGGAACACCTCACAATCTTCTGGCCAAGTGAGCTGTTTGCTGATTTAGGTTCATTAAGAGCAAAGGTCCTTCACCCCAAACAACAACCAGACCTTACTGCCAACAGCTCCATGACTGTCCCTAAGAGCACATGACCACAAATACCATGGCAAAACCACTCGCAAAACAGTGTAAGTATATCACATATATCACTTCCAAAAGGCAACCAGACCAAAGGATCTAAACCAAATTCTTAAACTTTTATAACAGAGTGAAAATAGAGAAACCACTACGAAAATCTAAGTGGTTGGATATTCTAGTAACAAAGTCTTGTGCCCAGAAATCAACAAACAACAGAAGCAAGTTATTTAAGACAAACTGCACTCAAAATATTCCTTGGTTTCACCAACTTACACCATTTATTTCCAAAAGAGATGTTATTTCCTCTCTGCATATGTTTCAACTATCTCAGGGAAATATCAAATACCTGAGCTGCTGAGCAGCAGAAAGCTGATGATTGTGTTCCCCAACCCTCTCAGTTCCTGTTCTGCTCTGCTGGACACAGCATACACATCTCAGGTTACAAACTTCAGTTATTTTACCTACACAGACTGCTTGGAATTGAAAAAGCAAAAACTTACTTGCGCTTTTTTATTTTAATAGGCTCATCTTCGTTTGCTTCCTCTGCAGCTTCGTGCTCTTCTCTAACTGTAACAGATTTCAATAACACTTTAGATTTTGTATTGATGAAAGGTTTGTAATTTACGAGTGAAGGCTCGTGCACAAACTGAGGACAATGTGTGCAGCAATCGTGTTCTCACAATGGGAGACACGTGGTTCTCAGTCACTTTCGGAGTCACACCAGGGGAATTTGGGGAGCAGGACTAGTGGACTTGGGATCAGCTAAGGATTTAAAATGACAAACACTGACCTCTTATTTCCAGGGAAAAACAACTCAGGCTAAACAGTCTAATGAGGCACATTTGGAAGTCCTGATTACCCACTTGCACTTTGCTCTCCTCCGGCTACCAAATCCACATGTCATCCCAGGACCATTTACTAGAATTCAGGCCAGAGAGAAATCTCATCTCAGCAGCTCCTTGAATGTTCTCTGTCCTTGGCAGTTGTTTCCAAACTCTACTCTGGTTGATGGTCTCTAAGTTAACTCCTCTTCTGTGAGAGCCCACTTGTACATTATGATCAATCTTTTCTGGCCTCTTGCTTATAACACGAACACATTCCCTCTTTTTAGTCAGTAAAAACTGTGGGGTTTTTCAGCCTGTTGGCATTTTACAGAACAATTAACCTTGTTAGCATCTACTTTCTTCAAATGGGCTGTTTTTTTCCCCAGAGGACTCTGCAATCTGCATTCCCACCAGTCTCTTACAACGCACATTTACACATATTTTCAGTGTGTCCTTACATTTCTGTCACTTATTTAAATGTTACAAGCTATGGAAATCAACACAAAACAAGTGGTAAGTTATACTCAGGCTTCCTACGATGGCAACAAGATTGCTCTTACTAAGTTTTTTTCCTTCTTCCATTCCTTTTTTGTGAGGAGGTTCTTGAATGATTTTGTCCACGTCAGCTCTCCCGATGAGGTCGTCGGGTCGGTCCCACATGGACAGTCGGGTGGTGGGGTTATAGAAGAACACACGCTCATCCCCCGTCCACACCACACACCTGGGGATGGGACAGGAGGGCTCAGATTACCTTGTCTTCACTCACTATGTGCCCATTACCATGTTCATAGACTGAAGCACAATGGCCACACACACAAGCACCCAGGTTACACCGACTGCACAACTGCCAGACGTTCCTACTGCCCAGCTGGGACCCCCTGAACTGCTCCTTTTCTCTGCTGGCAGATTTGAAAATGCAGTAATTGAAATCTGACACTGAAAATGCAATTTTAAAAGTGCTTTTTATCAGGAGCTTTTTAAGAGGAGACTCAGCTCTTCTCTGGAAAAATGTTTTAGAGAGTGCAATCTGATTTTGGGATAAAATTACCTCATCTCTTCAACGCCCCACAGACTATGAGAAAAAGCAACCTCAGGATCTTGCCAGATTTTTGTATGTGATGGGATAAAGGAACCACAGAGGCAATTTAAAGGGAGACAGTTTTAAATACCAAGTATTATTAAAAAACAGCGATAGTTAAATTGCAAAAATGAAAACAATATCACTTTCCCATCAGGAAGATTTTTACCTTTGTCATGCAAACACATAGAGATGATTTACATACACTATAGCAGGAGTCACCCTCCTGACACCACACAAGCACCTGAGCAGTTTCTAGGTTAAGTTAAAAAAAAAAAAGCTTATTTTGGCCAGCAGCTGCAGCTATTTGTTTCCTAAGGCACAGGTCAAGAGAAGCCCAGGATTTTTTTTTTTTGGCCAGTATATCATACCAGATCAGGAGGAATCAGTGGCAGGTGAACAGGCTGGGATATGAAATCCTGGCAGTGGGACTGCAGGCAGTGAGTGGCACAAGAGTCAACGATGAGCACCAGGAGAACTGGCACCATGTGAGCAGCGCTGGCTGGAGGAACATGGTGCTGTTTGGGACAGCAGCACATCAAGTACAGGTTCTTTGCACACTCTCACTTATTCTAACCCCCCCAGCAGCCCCCCTGGTGGCTCCAGGACCAGCCTTGTCAGTCCCACAGCAGCAGCCACCTACCATGGGGTGCCTGGAATAGGGGTGGTGGCAACCGGCTTGGCCTTCTGAGCTGCCTTCTCTTCCTCTGTCATTTCTTCCTCTTTTGGCTCCTCAAGGAAAAAATAAGTTAGAGGATCAGGCAATGACAGCTGGCTAACTATTTATTATACAGTAACTAACTTGTTCTAAACAAGCAAACGTATTTTGAAGCTGTGCTGACAAGCAGCTCACAGTGACACTTCATCCACGCCCAGAACAGAAGCACTGGAAGTACAACAGCAGCTGCTACTCCAAAACCTCAGTTCCAAAACCTCCAAGCATTTTCTTAACTTTTGACTTCAGCAAAACCTGACTCAAATGCCTTCCTAGATCTGCATGAATCCTGGAAATCCAGGAAGGCCAGGATACAGGGGTGAGGGTGTGGTTTCTGACAAAGAAATTCTCATTTATCCTTAAAATGTGTTTATTTAAAAACGAGACACGGAGTCTGAAACAGTGAAAACCTTCAGTAACCTCTGCAACAGAAATAAGCTTAGGTTATTGCCACAGAAACTGGCAACTACCTCAGAAGTAAACAGGGTGGAGTGGCAACAAAACCCAGACACTGAATTCTGTGCTTTTGCCTACTAAACTACATTGAAGTTCACAGAAATCAGGATAAAAGTTTTAATTTTTATTCAAACACCCCTTAGCACCCTCAAGAACTATCCTGTTGAGCACAGCAAAACACCTTCCAAGGAATAAGTTACTTTTGTTTACTGAAAACACTACAATACACATTCTAGGACAAATGTTCCTAACAGCCTAAACTTAGCAGTTGCAGCACGTGGAAAACATGTGAGCTTTGTGTCAAACTGTTCAAATAATGAAGTAAAGAAATAGAGAAAAAGCTATTAAATATTTCAAACATTCAGGACAAGTTTCATATTCTCTTAAAATCAGTGAGAGAACACCATGTCTACGTAATGAGTTAACTTTTGCCCCATGTTCTTACTAATTTCTTAACTCACATACTCTGTATCTTTCTTTTAAATGACCTTTTTTCCTTATGTAAAAAAAATAATGGGAAAAGGAAAGGTCTGAATTCAAAAAGGAAGGCTTTCAAAATCCCCTACAGAATTTAAGAACTCAAATTACTAACCATGGTTCCTGCCAACCTGCCTGGGCTGACATGCAGCCACAGCTGTGGGATGTGGGACTCAGTGGCCTGACTGACTACTGGGTTCAAGATATTTTACCTCTTTTATCAGTTCCTTTATAGGTTCTTCTTTTGGCTCTTCTTCTTCTGTCTCCATTGGTAAAGGCTCCTCCGAGGGTTCTTTAATTGGCTCTTTGACCTTCTCTTCCATTTTTTCTAAATAAAGATAGACTCTTCCTGAGTATTAAGGAATCATTACAGAACCACAACGAATTTATTTTTATTGGTGTAATTTTCCAAGCACAACACCAACCCAAAACTTCTTTTGAATGTATTCTCACCACTTTCTGTCCCTCTTAGGCTTTGCAGTGTCTGCTTATAAAGTCATGGTTATCTCCTGTGCCAAGATCTACTTGGCACTGGAAAATGAAATATTGTGAGGCAGCTATAATACTAAAAAGCTGACTAAGGGGTACCCCAACAGGAATGCTGAAACACCAATAAAAATATCAACTAACAGTGCAACACTGAAGACCACTTTCAGATGTTAAATGTTGTGGACAAAAAAAAAGAAAGATCTGAGACAATTAGTGCAGAATCACCCAGGGACTCCTCTGCACTCATTTCAGAAAAGCATAAAATGCATAATCTTTTCTCAGCAAAATTGCTGTCTTAGATGTTTTCATCTCAGTAAAAAGACCTATTATTTATTCTGAATTATTAAGAAGATGGGCATTAATTGAACTAACAGTGTAAGTGTCCTGCATTTGCCTAAGCAAAGATTTCTTGCAACTAAAAATTCAGGAGAAAATAAAAGACAGAACTATTTGGATCTGTGTTCTTAAAAGACTTTATAAACTGAATAAAAGCCACAGGATTTTTGCCCCTTCCTGCTTATTTATGATACAAGAAAAATTTCCCCCCCCCATATGACACCCCCCATGGATCTAAAGAGCGTTTAAGTGAATCCATGTCACAGAAGATGAGTGGAACACAATGCAGGGATGTGGACAGGGGGAGATGATATTATTTTACTTCATATTCCAAATCTGTTGATATGTTCTAGAAGATCTGAAATTCAGCCCAACGATCAACGATCATTTTTTCCTGGTTTACAGCCCTTGGAATAACTGAATTTCTCCACCCTTTCTATTTGCAACTGGAACCTTCTCAAACACATGTGTACGTGAAGCACTCACTTTCTACTGGCACAGGAACACGCATTTACCCAGGGCACAGGATTTGGGAGCAACTCTAGAACCAAACACTCTGACAGCACAGTGGGAAACAAACTGCAACTTTCAGATTCAAGACCTACTCACGTGGATACTTACAATCAGAACTTAAAAACATTCTTAAGGGAGATCAGGGATTAGAAACGTTCCCGCTCACATTTTCAAACACAGTCACTAAAGGTCCGAGCGATGTTCCCGGTACGCTGCCGTAGTAAAAAAAAACAAAAAAAACCAAAAACCAAACCAAAAGTACCTTTTTCTTTCAGTTCTTGGGGTTTTTCCCATGTGGACTCCAAAGTCCTGTTGTTGTAGTAGTAAGTCTTTCCATCTGCTGTTTTGTACTCCGTCCACTCGGACACCGCGGTGGCTCCCGCCAGCGTCGCGGGGGAGGCGGCGATGGCCACCTGAGGGTGGATCATGGGCACGATGGGGGGGGCCATGCCAGGCAGGACTCCTGGGCAAAGGGAAAGAGGGGAAAAAAGGAAAAAAAAAAAACAAACCAGTAAGTGACAAAGCGGGACCTACCTTACCACCTTAACCCATAGAAATAGACAGAGATTGTTTTTCAAAGTTAAATTGGAAAAGCAAGGCATTGTTACCAAATTTCCTTCCTGTGTTTTGCAATCAGTAATGCCCATTCCCAGGCAAATTAGATGGTTCTTAATTTTAATTAATGTGTAATTCTGCAGAGCACAAAGCCTGTTAGCTTTCAGACATTTGCTTTTATATTTCAAAATTAAGTGCTCCATTTATTAAAAAAGTCTTTACAAGATCTCTGTAGCAAATAATTATTTTTTAAGTCTACTCCACTTCTTAATTATGCTATCATTGTAAGAGATAGTCCTATTGCTCTTAAAAAAAGGCAACAGTGGCTTGAATTTGAGCTATAGAATAAAGAGTAGAACTCTGATAAATCTTAAATACTGGCATTAATTCAGAGCCTTCAATAAAACCTGATGAGAATGAAATAGTATCAGATTGTTGGGTTTGTTTAGTACTGCAAACTGATTGAAAAAACCCCACTTTATTGAAATCCTAAAGTAAAATGGCAAGCCAGAATAAGATAAGAAAGCCAGAACGCTGCACTATCCTATTATCTCTCCAACTCATCCCAACAAACTGGGTATAATAAACAGATTTGGAACGACAAGTTCTAGAACAACCAATTGGATAGGACTGGAACTACAGTATCATAAATTTGAGCCTTTGACATTGAAACAGTCTTGTTTTAAATAATGGAAAAGCACACATTACACATTGCAATAACGTGTTCTCAGTGAGTGACTGTTCTTAAATCCACAACTGAAATATGGAAGTTCACACTCAGACGCACAGACACGCACACAACATGCGAGCACAGCCAGCCACTGCACATGTGGAGCAGGAAAACAAAAACCCACACAAGAAACTAGGAACTAAGTATGGGCATGAGAGTCACAGTCATTACAGAACTCAATGGTTACAGAAAACTGTACGGGAGTCTGGGTACAGAATAAGCTGACACTAACAGTTATTTGGGAAGTTATTTCCTGGCCAAATATGATATTTGCATTTATACTGGTTTTGAAAATAAAGTCATATATAGTCATTCAAGTGGGGAAGCAAATAAAGAAATAAAAGAAACAACCACATTCACTACCATGCCAACTTACAGACAAAACGAACTAGGATGGGTTTGGAAATTACCGGTCTTGGTGGTAGCGACTGTCTTTACATACGGGCAGCTGACTATTTGCATCATTGCTACACCTGCAAAACGGATAGGAAGCATGTTGGAAAGCTGCCATGGGACGTCAGCTACCACGGGGTGCTACGGACTTCCTGCCACAATTTGGAATGCCATTTGCAGCTGGCAGAGAGGGAGCCTCCCAGCAAGAAAATGTGAATTACTTTTGCTCCAACATTTTACGCCAGATCAAATAAAAACCTAATTTTAAGCTGCAGCAACGGTCTCTGCCTACGTTAAACCAGCTGTTTAGCAAGTTATTGGGATGTCATTAAAAAGAAAAAAAGGTATTTCAGCGAAGATTCAGGGGTTTAAGTTCATCCGAGGGGGAATGCAGCTCTCCTTGTAGGGCAGCACCACGGGAAAATATCCCATTACTGGGGCTGCTTCCACAGGCAGCCTCTGCTGGGACAGACCCATGGGGAGCAGCAGCACAGTGAAGCTCACAGGCTTTGCTGTCCTCAGTCTGCTGCTGCGCTTAGAGAGCAGGGTGAGGCTGGAAGGACAGATCTGAACTACTCAGAGCAGCAAGACGGGCGACAGCCAAGTGCAACCCAGAGGGAAAGCTGAGGGTACGAGGGTCATTACAGAAAGGCTGCAGGTGGAAGAAAGGGGGTAAAAAGCAATGAAGCTGCAGACAGAGGTACACGAAGCTGCACTAGCACAGGGGCAGCCCAAATTTTCTTTATTTTTGATTATCAAGAATGGCACAAGCTGAAAAATACTTTAAAAGCCATAACTCGCCCTCAGGAAGGTGGCACCATGCACTGGTCTGCTCTCCAGCTCGGTAAGAAATGACACAGAAAGGCACAAAGAGAAAAAGCAGCTTGTCCTCTTTGATCAGGCCAAAATTCAGCGGGAAATTAGACAGGGATGAGGGGAATGCATTTCCAAAACCTCCATTTTAGGTGCGGAAGGCAACTATAGAATTCTCTCTGGCTGGTCCAGTCTGGATGCTCAGAAACTGAAATACTCCAGAAACTTCCTCTTCAAGGGTTTCAATTCATCATTGAGGTGGAAATGCTCCAGTGGAAAGTGAAATTAAACCCCTGTGTTTATAACCAAAGTAATTTCTGGGTTTGTTCATTAGAGATATAGTGTGGAAAGCATACACGAATACTGCCAATTTATTTAAAAAGACAGGATTAGAATTGTCATGTTCTGTAGTAATAATTTCAATGAGAGAATCCCAAACTAGTTTTATTAAAAACTTATAAATTGAGACATAAAAACATTGACTCAAACAGCACTGACTGAAGTGTTCATCTGAATCGGGGGGTGGTGGTCATGTTGTGTACTTGACAGTGGATCTGCAAATTCGTTTTGTTAAGGAAGTTACAGCATGTCTCCCAACGTGGGTCAGTATAAACACCACTATCTGCAGGGTGCTGGAGTTAGGGATGCTGCAGCACAGGTAAGACTGAGCAAACACCCAAGCTGTTTCCTCTGCCGAGGTCATTCCCAAACATAAAACTGACTTAGAACACAGGAATTGAGAGAAAGCAGACTTACTTTTTAAGATCTGAGATTATGAGATATCACTAATCAACACTTCCCTTGCTCCATCTTACTGCAGTGTAACAGAGATTAACTTTGAAATTACGAGACAGTGGCATTGTTCACCTCTGTCCCTCTAACTTCAAATCCTCTGGCTGACACCATACCTAGTGCTGAACATTCCAAACATCTACAGTCTAACCTTCAGAAGCCCTTCTGACTTCATCCAATACTGTCATGAAGTAATTTTGACTTCTCTTCTGTTTCTTGTTACTGTAAAAGCTTTTAAAGGCTTCCTTCTCTTTTAAAGTGTTTATAAACCCTCACAACCAACTCAAGTCAGAATTAGCTGAAAGCAGACAGACTTCACTCTGTAATCAGGTGAACTGACAAATCAGACCCACTAGTGGAAGCAGCACTTTGCTGTCAGGTGTTCTTCCTACATGCTGTGGGTTCCACCTGAGCCCAGCTCACTGGGAGAATTGGTCAGAGCCCACACTTGTTATCAGGGAAGTTCTAGACAAGGTAATTTTCAAAAATGAGTTTCAGGAGGAGATCGATGTTCCTGCTCTGCCTTTGCTCCTGTACCGCACTACTCCCAAAACTTTTTGACTGACGGTTTACAAAAAAGCCCAACCCAGGCACATACCTAGTGTCTCCATTTCCACTGGCACTCTTCTCCACTGCTCTGACCATCCCCACTTTACCTGACAGGTCACACCTGAATAGATTATATACCTCATAGGTGTGTAAGGAGCCTTCACTCCATGCTGACCTTGCCAGTAAGGAATCAGAATTCACAGTTCAGCACGTTCAGCTGACCACCTTTAAGGCTTAACCCACTTTACTGTTCCTCCAAACCTCACAAATATGTAGGACTTCTCCCTCAACTCTTTATCCATTTCTTGTTCAGCCTTGAATATCATGTTCCATTTGTTTCCAGGCTTAAAACGAGTCCTACACTGCGATTTCCTTTTCAGGCCAATACAGATTAAAGTAGCTTTGCTCAGTTATTCTAAAAGACTGTTCTAAAACCAGAGGCAGCTAAAAGCTGGTGCTCTCTTCCAGTCAGCATTTTAACTGCTTTCAGGCTTATTTCCCTTAGCAAAGGAGTGTTCTGAAGGGTTACTTTACATCCACCCAGTTCACTGGAAGGTAAAGGCCTCCCTCCACATGCACTGGGTGGCTGCGTTAGGAGGAGAGCAGGGAGGTCACCTCCCTCAGCTTGTACAAGAGTTAGAAACACAGTGATGATTCTTTGTCATTCTTAATCAGAAACCAGCTTGGATCCAATACAACTGCAGTCTCCAACCTTCCTTTGCAACACAAAATCGACAGCTCGTGGTGTATGTTTAGTGCTACTGTGCACTGAAACACATCAATTTTGTACTAGAACAGGAACTCGACTGTATCCATGCAAATGAAACGTGGTGTGTAAGCACTAAGTGGCATTAGTGACCTCCTGCAGCAACTACAGAGAGTAAGTGAGCCCAACATTTTCCCAGCCTAAAATTCCTTCCTTAGGTATCTAAATATTTCATAAAAACTTAGGAAACTGATTTACCCAGAAGCATTGTGCTGCCACCTAAGATTCATTCTCAGTGGTCTTTAAACCTAAAGCCTGTGAATAACATCCTGGCACCCTGAATGCCTTATCTTGGTCCTCAGGTCACACCTCAGCACTCAGTATTGTACCTAATGGCTGCAGCCTGAGAGAACTGGGAACACCTGACATCACTGGGTCATGATTTCCATGGTAATTGTTCCTGCTCATCCATGCCCTAGTAAATATTTGTGATTTAAAGTCTAAATCAAGCAAGTAAAAAAAATTATAGCAGTATTGCAATTAGTAAAATAGAGTGCTCAATATTCTCATTTAAACATTATATGTTTAAATGCAGCTGTTTTCTGCTAAGTATAGCAAAGAACTAGAAGTCAAAAAATTTTATGTTCTTTGTTAATTAAAAAGTCTGTCTGCTAACCCTGAATTCTTTCAGAAATACTCTGAGGAGAGGATCCAGGCAAGTTCTGTACACAGTGGACACATGAGTGCAAACAACTGACAACATGGACATGTAGCAGACAAGACAATTACAGTTTGCCAATTTACCTGGAAGTGGAATAGGCATGCCAGGAAGGGGGACACGAAATGGAGGTACCATTACTGGTGGAAAAGCAGGAATTGCTGCAGTTGGTTGAGGTACTGCATGAGGAACTGCAGGAGGCAATGTCTGTGGGACTGGCTGGGGTACAGTCTGCACAGGTGTAGCAGAAGGAGCAGAGGTTGAAACACTGACTGATGGTGTGGCAACTGAAACACCCGAACTCGGGGTCTGGTCTTGTGTGGTAGGTGCTGATAAAAAAACACAAAAGAACACCTTGTATCTTAGACACTGCAATATATTGCTGCAAACATACTGGCGCTCTGTTTCCCGGTACATAAGAGATATGCTCGGTATAACCAGCAGGAAGACACTCCTGGACAAAAAATACTTTGCCTTCTCTGGAACATTAAATATTCACACAGAAAGTCAATTTCCAATTTCACTTTGTCCCATTCTTTGCACCTAACAAGTCTCTATAGCAGTAGTAAAGGACAAATACAGCCTGAAATGAGGTTCTACTCTGTATCCCTGTTCAGAGAAACAGAAAGGGAAGGTTACAGAGAGTTTCCCATAGCAACAGACTGTCCTTGTGTTACGTGAACACAGTTTCTGCTTTTAACAGCAGCATCTGCATGAGAGCAGTCTGCCTAAAACTATGCTGGGCTGCATTCCCAGAACAGGAAAATATCAATAAATACGTGTAAATAAGTAAGGAAAAGGAAAGTACTTTTGTTCAGCAGCTGCAAGAACTTTCTTGGTCTTCAGTGCCTCCCAGTGGGAAAACACACGACTGGCATTTAGTTCCATCATCCCTGCAGCATGACTGAAACCAGCCCTTAACTGGGAGCAAACAACCTCAGAGCATGGGCCAACAGGAATTACAGACAAGTCTGCTTAAACTTCAAATTCACTCTGCAAGATTTGGTGCAGGGAAGGAGGGAAAAAATAAATAAAAAAAAAGAAACCACACCAATTTATGGCCATATTCCAATGGGCACACCATGCATTTTTTAACACTACCAGAAACATTCCAAATAACATAACAGTATTAGCATATTTAAACAAAGATTTCTGATCTTTCGTTAAGCACTTCAGAAAGGGTGAAAGTTCTTAGCAGTGCCTAACATTTAGGGAAACAGAGCAGACAGTCAGTATTTGATTTGTAAGACTTAAGTCAAATCAGTACCAGGCAAGAATGAAGCTCAGCCAGAAGTCCCAGTATTTTTTACATTCTGAGAGTTATAAAATTATTTTCAATTATAAAATTTCATCACCTAGGCACAGACACCAACAGTAACAGTTCTTGAAAGCAAAGACAAAGTTTAGCAGATAGAACAGGCAGAAGTGAAAGAGATTCTCAGCGTTCGATATTAGGAAATTTAAGTTCAGAGAAGGTGTGTAAAGTGCTGTCACCAAAGCAGGATCAGCTCTCCCAAGCCTGGCATTGCCTCAGGAGCCAACATTCACCTCCTACCCGAGGTTACTCGGCACAACCCTTAGGTTAGAGCAGACCACAGCTCAACAAAGCTGCTGAACACAGTACTTAGTTACCTTTCAAAATAAACAAAAGCCCTAAAATGCTTTGAGCAACACAAGTTCTTTGCTGCTCTAATGATGTGTCCTCCCACGGCCTCAACAAAAACAGAATTTGAGGGTCACCTAAATTTGACTCCTTTTCATACACAGATTCTGAAGTTTGGGCTAAATGGCGAGTTAAGCTTGATTTGTCTCCCCTGTTACAGGGAAAAGACCAATTCCAGAGGCTGCAACTCTACCCCCAGCTGGAGTTGGAACAGTTCATCTCCTGCACACTCTCTGGCCTGGCTCAGTGAACACACCAGAGCCAGAGCAGCTACAACACCCAAGGCTGTCCCAGTGCTGGATCCCTGCTCAGTACCAGTGCTGCCTGTCTGTCATGCAGACAGGATGCTCTCTGATCTGCTCCCTCCCCAGTACACCTCACTCTGGACATGAGGAGTGACCTCACTCAGTTTGCTGCTGACACACTCACATGCAAACAGACCCACAGTACATAACACACCTCTCTGTCAAGATGCACCCGAGGCTCCTGGGTAGCACACACAAGACAAAGTGCAGTGCCAACCACACTGCTGGTGCACAGTCATGCATTATGTGCTTGCTGTGTAAATTCAGCTCCCTTCCCTCAGTTGGGAAACCCTTACAAGCAAAGGCTCA
Organism: Corapipo altera; assembly: GCF_003945725.1. Lineage (NCBI taxonomy): Eukaryota > Metazoa > Chordata > Aves > Passeriformes > Pipridae > Corapipo > Corapipo altera. Next base: position 4,153,499 of record NW_020884887.1, read on the forward strand.
GCCCATGGAAGCAGCACCAATCTCCAGACTATTATTCAAACGTCATGAGTGAACAATAATGGCTCTAAGGACTTTCTTTTTCCCCTTTGTGCAACTCTAGAAAATAGGAATTGAGGAGGCTTAGGCAGAAGAATAATACTAATAAAAGTAACACATCAAAGTAGCTCTATTCTGCAATCAACCAATACTCACAGTCCAGCAGCTCTCAGAAACCCAACCTCCTACAGCAACACATGCCATGGAGAAAACCACCAGGAAACTGCTAGAACTAAACTCCTACCTCAGGTCAACTTTTCTTTTGAAACACCTTTAAAACAGTTCAGCTCTATCTAAAGTCAAAAGGAAATAGATGCGTAATAGCTCTCAGATGATGTGATAACAGCAGGAGAAAAATATACAAAGACCTGAAGAACTCTTTGAGACTGGGGGGGGGGAAAAAAGGTTTGCATGCAAGGTCCTTCTGGATTAAAGACTGTACTTCAAATTCACACTCCACTTCATGCTGAAACAACCTTCTCCTGGATACCAAGATTTTGCTGCCATTCCCCATGCAGCACCCCCACCACCTGCTCCCCCCATCGCGAGGTCCGGGACACCCCCGGGTACTCACTGGAGTTGGTCTGGGACACTGAGGTGGCCGTGGTGGTGGTGGAGGTGGTGGAGGACTGTGTGCTGGAGGAGGTGGATGGCGAGGCTGCGGACGCAGGGCTGCTGGTGGTGGGGGTGGAGGCCCCCACGGCCTGGGCCTGTGCCTGGGCTGCCAGCATCGGCGTCAGCTCCGACTGCTGGATCACCTTCACCCCGTCCGGCTTCGTCCAGGCCGACTCGCGCGTCCGCGCGTTGTAGAAATACACCTGAGGGGAGAGCGGCCCCGTCACCGCGGCTCGGCCTCACGCGGCCCAGCTCCTCCAGTGTTATAGCAAGGAACGGGGGGAGCCAGGAGCGTAGCTTCAGTGCCCAACTGCGTGGCCAGGGGCTCACAGCAGGACCACCCTGGCACCCATCTCACCTTCCCATCGGGAGTTTTGTTCTCTACCCAGATCTCCTCAGCTGGGGGCATCGCTGGCGTTCCCGGAGCGGAGACCGGCGGCATTCCTGGAGGGAACATCATACCAGGAGGTGGTGGCATGCTACCCATGGGAGGAGGCATAAATGGTGGTCTCTAAAGGCATATAATAACAATAATGATCACAATGACAACAACAACAATATAATTTCCAAGCAGTTTCCCTTTCTTAGAGCATCAACAGACAGTACATTGGCAGTAAGGATAACTCTGCCAGGCTTGGGAGCTTCTCTAACAATCCAGTGCTCCCAGCTCAGGGAATGTGCCTCCTGCCAACCCCCCATCTATAGCAGAACAGCTGCCAGCACTTCACTTCTGAGATGCAAGCACCAATGCATCTGAAATTGGTGACATGAAGAGAAGTGTGGTGAAAGAAAAGTCCTCTCCTGAAAAGGACAAAATATCTTAATGCAAGGAAGAAAAAAAATGGAAGAGCTGTTCCCAAACAGCTTCTGCTCAGACATCCCCACCTGTGACCCAAATACCCCAGTGACCCTCCCAGGGAATAAATGTTAAAAAAATATTAAATTATAAGTAAGGGCCCAATTTGATAGCACAGCTGAGCAGTGGGTTTCATTACAATCTACTATATTCTTCAATTTCCCATTAACTAAATTTCTAACTAGTGCCAATTAAAAGTAAAAAGATGTAATTACATGTTCATTATTGCCTCATGATAAGAAATCCCAACCTGCCCTGCATTCCACAGTTACCTGAAAGCTCAACACCTGTCTGTAATTCAAAGTACATTCAGTTCTTTCATTCTACTTGTTCATTTGTGCTGTTTGAAATTCCCCACGCACAAGTACAACAAACACTTCCCTATAAAAAGACAGTTGACAAAATTCACTGAGCTCTTTTAACTTACTCTGCAAACACCTACAGCTACAGCCCTAATTACCTCTATCACTCCAGGTCTAAATGAAGTTGTGATTCAGAAGCTTTGCTCTCCAGTGACACCCTCGAGCTGAACGCTCACCGGACACCCCGAGGGCTCTGCTGGGGCCAGGCCAGCCCGGGACATCCCGTGGCACAGGGAGGGGGTGGCTCAGTGCCAAGCTGCACACACAGGCCCTCAGCTGCACCCCTGCACCCAGAACTGGAGCTGTGCCCCTGGCAGCTGCCAGTGCTGCCATGTCCTTGGCTTCTGTCTGCATTTGGCTTTTGTTGGAAGCTTCTCCGAGATCCAACTTTCTGCTCCAAGAGTGGTATTTTAAACTGCTCTTTAAATCCATGTACCAAAACAGAAACAGTTATTTGTCTTAAAAACACCACTATAAAGGAAGCCAAGAGTGCATGGACAGCCTTTGGTACAAATACATGAACCCCTCAGGGCAACTCCAGCCTGCCTTCTCCTCCCTTATTCCTCCCCCCATCTGCACCTGCCACACGATGAGCTTTCCTGCTCTACAACCTGTGTGAAGGATACAGTGAAGCTCACTTTTCACCTATTGCTGCTGCTTTCCCCAAATCAGGAGTCACACCATGAGGGCAGTTGGTGCCTGGTGCATAGCCAGGGCCTCAGCACGTCCTGAGCCCTGCTCCGAGCACAGCTTCCCCATTCCCACCACGAACCCCTCACCTCAGGGCGGAGCAGAGCACGGTGCTGGCACAGCCTGGGACACCCAGCTGTGCCTGGCACTGGTGAGGAGCTGTGGAGCTCCCAGCCTGGCACAACCAACCAGCCCCGTGTGACACCAGGAGCAGCAGCACCCTCAGGATGTAAATCAAACACAGAAATCCCAGAGATACCAGCAGCCAGGCCTGGGATCCAAAGTATCTCTGGCTGGTTCTTCAAACTGCAATTACAAGTAGTGGATTTAATCCATTATTTACAGCACGTGGTAGCACTGAGCTCCTCAGCCCATGGAGCACTTACACTGCCCTAATGGCACCACACCCCCACAAGGCAAATAAACAACAGCACTGCACCCCACAAGGCAATTAAAATAATCCATTTTTCACTCACAAAGGTCTTGTCCCTTCCAAAATGTCCAGGTCTCTGAAAAGTAGACAAAAGACCTTAAACCATCCATCGGGTTTAGCATTGCCTCGAGGAGCTGTGCAGCAGCTCATTTGCATACCACAGGTATGCAGTGGTAAATAACACCACATCTGAGCCTTGTGCTCTGTCCTGCCCCACTGTTTCCATCACCCATTTTAATGTCCCTTTTTGTACTGCTGCCACAGAATCACACAATCACTGAGGTTGGAAAAGAGCTCCAAGATCACTGAGTCCAACCTGTGACTGATCCTCACCTTGTCACCCAGACCAGAACACTGAGTGCCACGTCCTGTTGTTCCCTGAACACCTCCAGGGACAGTGATTCCACCACCTCCCTGGGCAGCCCTTTCCAATGTCTGACAGCCCTTTCCATGAAGAAATTCTTCCTGATGTCCAACCTGAATTTCCCTGGCACAACTTGAGGCCATTTCCTCTTGTCCTATCCCTTGTTCCCTGGGACCAGAGCCCGACCCCCACCTGGCTCCTCCCTCCTGTCAGGGGGTTGGAGAGAGTGAGAAGGTCCCCCCGAGTCTCCTTTTCTCCAGGATGAGCCCCCCCAGCTCCCTCAGATGCTCCTGGTGCTACAGACCCTTCCCCAGGTCCATTCCCTTCTCTGGATACACTTCAGTCCCTTAATGTCTTTCCCAAACTGAGTGGCCCAGAACTGGACATTTCCACGTGTGAAAACAAACAGGAATAATCCCTAAATCCCACTTAACCCACCCGAGAGAATCCCCATTCCTTACCTGTAGATGTGGAGGCCCCATGGGCGGGGGGATACCCCCCGGGGGCGGCATCGGGGGCATGCTGGGGTCGAAGGGGGGGCGGCCGAAGGGGGGCCGGGGGGGCGGGGGGGGGCCCCCGCACCCCCCCGGGGGGGGGGGGGGGGCGGGGGGGGGGGGGGGGGGCCCCGCAGCACCGCGCTGGGCGGGGGCGCGGGGCCGCGGAACCGCAGCGCCTGCTGCTGAGCCATCCTGGGGAGAGACAGAGAGGGATACAGGGAACACGGGTCACTGCCGATCGCTGCTGGGCTGCGGGAAAACCAGTGGTGACCGTGAACAGCGATAAACACCGACAGACACAAAAATGGGTGTGAAAAAACCGCCAAGTTTGAGCGGGTAAAGCTAAGCTTGCAACTACTTTAAGAGATTCCTCTCCTTCGCAATTCAAGGTTATTAGTCCCCAGCTGTTAGTGGGACCCGATACCCAGAGGTGGGATGGGGCGGGCAGGAGCTGGGAAGCGCATCCTGACCTGCCAGAGCTCCTTCACCACGCTCTGCTGCCCTGGTCCGTCCCGGGGCCCTCCGGCCGTGCCCGGGGCGGGGTCGCTTCTGCCGCTCCAGGGGCTCCCGTGTGCCCCGCGGAGGGACCCGCGGCAGGGCCCGGCCCCTGAGTACCCGAGACAGGAAACACCGTCACCTCAGGGACCGGCCAGCGCTGCCCCGCGGGAGCTCTCCCACTGCCCGAAAGCAGTGCGGGCACGCCCCGGGACCGGGAACAACATGGGCTACGAGACGGTGACCGGCGACACACACGGTCTGTCCGCACTGCGAGGAGTCCCCGCGGCACACGCGCCCGGGGGCGGCCCCGGCCCGCGGACCGGGGACAGGGCCCGTCCCGCAGCACGCGGGGCCGGGAAATGGAGGCGGGAGCGCTCCCGCCGGCCCCTGCGCGCCCCAACCCCATCCCCACCCCGCCCGGGCCCGGTGCGGCCCGCCCCGCGGCCCCGCGGTACCGCAGGTCGGTGCCGAAGCGCTCCCCGGCCGCCGCCGCCGCCTCCCCGTCTCCGCCG
>NW_020884887.1:4158761-4159875 GCF_003945725.1 Corapipo altera
GGGGGGAAGAAGAGACGGGGCGCGGCGGGACGGCGCGAGCCAATCAGCGCCCGGGGCGGTGGCGCGCGCCCGGCCAGGGGAGACGAAGGGGGAGAACGTCCCGCCCCGTGACGTCACAGGGTCTCGCAGCCAATGAGCGGGCCTGCAGCGGGGAGTCGGGAGTCCACTAGGGGGCGCTGTGAGCGGGGGCGGGTCCTGAGCGACCCCCCCCCGGCGGGGAAGGGGCCCCCCGCGGCGGGGAAGGGGACCCCCGCGGCGGGGAAGGGACCTCCCGCCGGAGTCAGCGCCGGCCGCACCGCACGGGAAGCTCGAGGGCGGGGGCAGCGGATCGAACGCTGCCTGGATCCCGCCGGCGTCCTGGCAAAGGAACAGCCCGGACGGCTGGAGCAGCTCCATCCCCCGCGGGTCCTGCGCCGGCCTCGCTGGGCCGCCCCGCTCTTCAGTGTCTAACGGGCTTGGATTTGTGATCCCGCATTTCCCGTTCCTCTCCGGCTCTCAGTAAAAACATCTGTCTTTTATTAAATTATGAAAATAAGGGGAGTGCTAAGGGGCCCTTTGTCGGTGGTGAGCCACAGAGACCCTCACACGCTTTGTGAGTTTGCTGCTCGGGGTTTTTATTCGTGGGTTTTGCTTGAAGTCGCTGCCACTGTGAGGATTTGGGGCAGGTCAGTGGGTGCTGGGGCTCCCCCAGGAGCCTGCGTGTACCACTCCATCCCAGCATGTCCTGCTCCATCCAAACGTGTCCCACTCCATCCCAGTGTGTCCCTGTCTCAATCTTAGCATATCCTGCTCCATTCCAGCATGTCCTGTCCATCCCAGCATGTCCTACTCTATCCCAGTGTGTCCCGCTCCATCCCAGTGTGTCCTCAGCTCCATCCCAGTGTGTCCTCAGCTCCATCCCAGTGTGTCCCCAGCTCCATCCCAGTGTGTCCCACTCCATCCCAGTGTGTCCCTGTCTCAATCTTAGCGTATCCTGCTCCATCCCAGTGTGTCCCCAGCTCCATCCCAGCATGTCCCACTCCATCCCAGCGTGTCCCTGTCTCAATCTTAGCGTATCCTGCTCCATCCCAGTGTGTCCCCAGCTCCATCCCAGCATGTCCCACTCCATCCCAGC
>NW_020884887.1:4159975-4169799 GCF_003945725.1 Corapipo altera
CCTGCTCCACTCTGCCAGGGGAGAAGAGAAGGAGCCGGGTGTGCCCCCCACATACCCTCTCACCAGCGCTTTCCTACGGCAGAGATTGAAACAGGTTTTGGCCACTGTGGCTCAGATCCTCTCCACACAGTGGGGCTGCCTGTCTTCCACACATCTTTCATCCATCCCCTTTTCATCTCCCTGTTCCAGGCTTGTCTCCATGTTTTATTGATGTCAGGCTGGCAGGCAGGAGCAGCTGCAGGGCCCTCTCCTGGGTTTGGGGAGGGGGGCTGGCACTGCTGCTGCACCCCAGCCCCCCTCACCCTCACCTTTGTTTTCTTAAAACATTCCAGCCAGGAATGCTCTGACTGCAGCTCCTTCAGGAGCAGTTAATGGTGAGCTGCAAAAGAGGAGTCATTTCGACGAATCTGCTGGCAGCTTGTTGTGCTGCAGGACGTGGCTCTTGGCAACAGTACAATTTACTGTGACTGATACACGCTTCCCTGGATTTCATTAAAACACAGAATTCCAATAGCTCAACTTGCTGTTTGCCTGGACACCCTCCTCGATTACCAGCAGAGTGGGCTCTGGGGTTGCAGGGACAAGGGTGCAGGTCCAAACCCACACCCAGGGGTGTGGATCCAAACAGATCCAGGGCTGCTGGATCTGCTGATGGGATCGTGCAAATGGAACACCTTTGGGGCACACGGGGTATCCAGGCACTTTTCCAGAGAAGTCTGTGGCTGGGGCCCCCACTGCAACCTTGGTTCCCCTCTCCCTCTCGCCGATCCTTTCCAGGCCTTTTTTCCATGGCTGGAAGCTGCTGCCACTGCTGCTGCTGCTACTCCAGAGAGTGTTCCCATGGAGGTTTCTGAACTGTGAACCTTTTCAGAAGTTTGGATTTCTGTAGTTTTTAAAAGACTTTTTCTGACACGATCTGACTTCTCTACCAGACATACAGGCAGTAATCCTGAAATCCTGTGGTTTGGATGCTCCTGCCCACATTCTCATGTTTCCTTGGTCCAAGGCAATTGGCCTTTTCCATCCTCATTGCAGCTTTGTGCCAGGAGCTGGTTTCAGCACCGAGGTTCCCTCTGGCACAGTGTGGCAGCCCTGGAGCTACCAGGACTGGCCCCTGCCGTGGAGCTGCGGCAGCAGTGGGGCTGTGCCGCCTCAGAGATGCTGACATCTTGTCATCCTGTTTTAATTTTTTTTTTCAGATTTCAAGTTGAAGTGTGATGCCAAATTAAAAATTTTGCCCTGAGCTGTCTGCAGGGCCTCTGGGCTGCTGCGGTGCCAGCATCTGCCAGGGAGACCCCCAGGTCCCGTGTCAGAGAGCGGCAGTGGGGGGAGGCTCCCGCTGGCACAGTGGTGCCTCTGCTTCCCCAGTCTCCCCCTTTCCCCCTCAGCCTTGCAGTTCACTGCTCAAATTGGGAGTGAAACCCCTGCACCCTCCTGCTGTGGGTGCTGTGGGTGCTCTGGGGGCCATGGGGGCCGTGGCCCAGCTCAGTGGTGGGGCTGGGCCAGCCCGTTCCAAGGCCATGGGAGGCATCATCCAGGCGTTGTGGGGAGCAGGAGGGTCTGGGCATTGTTGGAATTTAACAGGGCATGTCCCCATCTGTTGGCATGGCATGGCACTGTGTGGTTCATGCAGGCCCCAGGCACGGAGCTCCCCAGTCTTGCCCAAGGTTTTCTCTGTATTTTACATGAAAAAATCCCATTTTCTCTGTACATGTGGAGTCGGCAGATTCTCCTCGACACAGGGAAGCAGGTGCAGGCTCAGCTATGGCAAGGGCAGCAGACAGGTGGGAGGTCTGGGAGGTGTCCTGAGTCAGCCAGAGCAGGGTGTCACCCAAACTAGGGCTCGTTGGAGGTGATGGCTGGAGAGGGGACAGCAGAGCCAAGCCCAGCCTGGCTGCCTGCAGTGTGTCATCTCTTACAGCTCCTTGGCCAGGATAGTACCCTGTGAGTCCTTCTGAAATTATCAGAGTCCTGTAACTGCATCAGCCACTACAGAGCTGGGAGCAGGTCCTGGCCAGGAAGCCCTATCCTGAAATTCTGGGGGCATCCAGGGAAAGTTCTCCTCACTGAAACCAGCTACAGAGCTGACACTAATAGAAAAAGACCACTAAAAAGCTGTGTGATATTGTGTTCTGCTCCCGGTCCCTCTCTCCCTTCATTGCTGCTGGCATTTTATGAATTATTGATGTGCCAAGGTGCTGCCGCTCTCCCGTTTCCTCTGCGCTGCTCCCACTGCCGCAGCTGGGTCGGGCCGGGGCTGGGCTGCCAGGAGGGGATGCCCGGGAGGGGCTCGGTCCTGGTGTGTCCCCAGGGCAGAGCCGAACACCTCGGTCCCGGTGCTGGGGCACAGACCGAGGTTCCTAAACGGCGCATCGGGGGCTTCACGCGAGTGTGGCGATGCCCCGTGTGCTTCCCTGTTCCTGCGAGTCTCTGACCACGGCTTGTGCTCCCCCCGGGGTCCCTTCTCCAGCCCACACTGCCGCGGGCTTCTCCCTCGGTTCCCTCGCTCGGAGCACACGCGGTCTGGCAGAGGGGGCTGAGCGGGGTCACCCCCAGAAGTGCCCCAGGAGCGGGGTCGGGGCGGCCGTCGGGGATCGCGGCAGGGTCAGCTGAGGGGGCAGCCTGGCGGGGCTCCGTGTCCCCTCCCGGCGGGGCTCCGTGTCCCTTCCCGGCGGGGCTCCGTGTCCCCTCCCGGCGGGGCTCCGTGTCCCTTCCCGGCGGGGCTCCGTGTCCCCTCCCGGCGGGGCTCCGTGTCCCTTCTCGGTGGGGCTCCGTGTCCCCTCCCGGCGGGAGGCGCTCCCGGGGCCACGTGCCAGCCCGGTGCAAGTGTGCGTGACGGGGTGTCCGGGAGAGGAGATCATCCTCGGAGCGTTGCAAATGTGCCTCTTTCCCCAGAGAGACCGGGAATGCTCCGGCTCTGGGGTTAATATTTCATGAGGTGCTGGGACAGAAGCTGGCTCCGAGGCACGGGACAGACGTGCTCTCCCACAGGGTGCGGGAGGGTCGCGGTGGTACCCGCAGCCATCCCCCGCGATCCCTGTGCGGGGGCTCAAGCCAGGGACGGGGTGGGGGGAGGCTGCGTCAGGTGATGGATCTGTGCCATTCCAGAGGGCTCCTCCAATCCGGTGCTCCTTTGCCTGACTGGGACTGTGTTGAACTGGAGCCAACCCACTCCTCCTCGGCCCCAGCTCTGCCGTGCCGCCCTGTCCCGGGAATGGCACTGGTGTGAAATCCCAGGACGCTGCATCTCATGGCCAATTTGCTCAGGTTTCCTCGGCGGGGGCTAATGTGTTTTCCATGTTAATGTGCCTGCACGTGGCATCCAACCTGACTGCAACATGGAGCCACTAATACTACATGACTGGCTCACGTGCCCCGTTGGCAGGGGACAGGGCTGCGCGTGTCGCCGCTGCTCCGCTTCTCCACCCGGCTTTGGCCCGGGCTGACCCCAAATTTATGATATTTTGGGTTTCCTCATTAAAGGAGGAAACAAACAACTCCTCTTACCCCAGTATCTTTGACAAAGAAGACACTTACTCTGTTCAAAATATTTCAGGTTCCTTCACTACCCTTCCTCTGCCTCTCCACTAAAAAAATACTGAAAAAAGCAGAAAATCTCTATTTGAAAAGTCCACCATTAAAAGGATTATCAAAATTTTTCCTAAATATTTTCTTCTGTCTTTAGATGAGAATTATTTTGTGTCGTGAGGCATTTCAACCTGTTGGCAACATCAGAACTTGGTCAACTCATTCCCCATGTGACCTTCTCAGAGCTGGCCCCAGCTACCCCTCCAGCTCCATCCCATCTGCAACTGCCTTGGAGGTTCCTCCACCAGCAAGGGATCCAGGAATCCACCCTTCTTACCTGCCCAGAGTCCCCATTCCTAAACCTCCTGCTCTGTCCTACTTCAAGAAGATCCACATGCTCATTCCTCTGCTCCCCAGGAAGGGGCCTGTGTGTCCCATTCCCTCGCGAGTGCCTGGAGCTGTCTCTGTCAACCGGGGAGTCACAGGGTGTAAAACCAACCAAGCAAAGAACAGACGCTCAGATGTTTTCCAGAGACTGTTACATGTTCTCACTGCAGTACCTGAAGGAGGATCCCTGAGCTGTGCTAGTTTTCCTAGCAGAGATCCGCATTCAGGCCAGGATGTGGCAGTGGCTGCAGACTAATTTGTTTTGACATTTGGGGAAAAACAAATGTATTCTGAGACAACTGAGATATCAAACTTTAACTACATCTCTGACTCAGATCCTTGGCATGTTTTGTTCCTGCTGGCAGAGCCCATAGGGTGCAGGGAGCTGTGGGAGGCTGAGGGGGGGCTGCAGGGCCCAGGGGAGGGCTGTGGGGAGCTGTGGAGACACCACATGCAATGGAAGAGACCTGCTCAGGCGCCTGAGCAATACTTGAGGCTCTGGGCAAATGGGTTCAGCTGAACCTTCGTTACTTTGCATCACACACATCTTGAACACGTAGTCCCTCTACCCAAATAATGTCCTGATTTTTGGTGGGTTTGTCCTCTAACCTCCTGCATGTGTTGGTGTTGGTGTGTACTGCAGTGTTTGGGTGTGCTCTGTGCAGAGCTGCAGCTCTCAGAGGAGCCTGGAGGGTGTGTCTCCCCCAGGGCAGCCCAGGCACTGCCCCTTGGCCCTGCCTGTGAAGGAGCACCCGGGGGAGGATTTTTCCCTTGTGCCACAGTCCCTTCCCCTATGACATCCCCAAGGCCTTGGGATCCAGTGTCAGGGCTCTTTTGGGGTGACTGAGGGCCCTGCTAAGCCCACAGGTGGGCGTTAGACACACCAGCCTCAGGAGGAGGAAAACCAGAGGTTTCCCTGTCCCTCCACCTGCACTCTGACGCTCTCTACTTTAGCTCCACACTCATGCAAGTTTAAAAGCAAGTAAATGTTGGCATTGTGATTCACCTCCCCATCTGCTCCCTCCTCCTTTCAGTCCTGGAAAGAGAAGCTCTGCTCACCTGCCTGGTGGGAGCATCTCCTCCAAGGACAAGGATATGGGGAGTGATGATTCCACGGATTGAGCCACTGATGATTCCAAGATGATTCCACTGAAAGCACAAACCTCTCCACTCGAAACAGGCTCTGGGCTATTCACTGCCCTCACTGAGCTCTGAATGCTGAGCTCTGTTGGAGGATGATACCTCGGTTTCACTCCTGGCTCATCTCTTATGACAGTGAGTAAATGGAGAGAGATCACACTCCTCCAACACTTCAAAATAATGACCCACACTGGGATCCAGCTGGTGGTGCCAGGGGGCTGGTCCTGGGACCAGCACAGCGCTGGATGTGCTCAGGAGCTGGCCAGGCTGTTCCCCTCCCTCCTGAGGGCTGCCCCCCTTGCCCATGGTCTGCCCTACCCCTGTGGTGACTCCAGCCCTGCCCTTCCCAATCCATGGACAGTGAAAAACAGTCAGGCACTGAGCCAACCCTGAGCATCCACAGACTTGGCTGCCTGAGGGGGCCTGTGCAGGTCCAGCAGTTCTGACACTTTCTCTGCTTTGCACTCGTCATTTGGGAATGCTATTTCCACCCGGCAGGTTGAAGATAATTGCCAAGTGTCAGTACAATTTGGCAGCAACTAATCTAGATTTGTTTAGAGTTATTGTATATTCTTAATTCTATTTGGATTTAAAAACACAGCATTTCATTTTCCTCAATGCTCCTCTGGAGCATTGTTTTGCTCCCCTATATAAAATTCTACTGCAACTGTTGTGACATGTTTCTGCATACATAGTTCTAGATTTGCTTAAAGGAACAAAGTCTAAATGATCTTGATAGAATAAATTTGTATCTAACTTTTCCAGGCAAACTGCAAAACACAGCGAGTGTCATTCAAGACAAATTTGCTCAATGGCTTTAAAACACTATTCTGAAAATAACTCCTGAGGCTGTACGACCAGTTCCCTCTGCTTTGTACCAGTGCAAAGTGGGACTTTCTATGCCTCGGTGGGTCTCCACAGAGCTCCTGGCTGTGTATGCCCACCCAAATCCCATGGCCATGTGCTCTCAGCACCCTTGGGCTGGTCACAAGCCGGTGGGTGATGGAGGGTGCAGCACCATTTCTGTGCAGGGCTGAGTACTGGGCTCCTTGGGGTCCCTTCTCAGTGTTCTTCTCTCACCCTGGAGCCCTGCTGGAAGGTGTCTGACTGTCCTGGAGTGGCTCTGACCACTGCTCCTTGCTGAGCTGGGCTGGGTTGGGCTGGGCTGGGTGCTGGAGCACTGAGGCTCCCAGTCCTCTAGTCCAGGGGCCTGGCAGTCCCTCATCCTGGAGTCCCACCTCTCTGGATGCAGAGGCCAGTCTTCACTCCAGCCATAGGGACCACAGCCCCCAGCCCAGGGCCTGGAGCGAAGCCTGGGCTCCAGCAGAAGCCACTGTCCTAAGAAAGGTTTTTCATCCCAAACTGACTGTGTCTCCTGGGGTGGGCGAACATTCTTGAAAACTCAGAGGGGAAACCTTGAGTGTGGATGATGTGGAGAAAAAAAGAGACTGGATGTTGGGATTTTTGCAGCTGAAAACACCAGTTTTCTCTGGGGAAGTTGCATGGCCCCTGCTCCAGCCTGTACTCCCCTTGCCAGTGGCTGCTCCTTGGACCAGCCCCCGGTGCCACCACAGGTGTGGGTGAGAACCACCAGGGACCCTCAGCGGGTCCTGCTGCTCCCATGGGACATGGGACATGCCATGATGGGGATGCACACACACACACAGGCTCCTCCCAGGCCATCAGCCTTTCCTGTCTGCACTGCAGCACCTGCTACCTCCCTCCTGCACCCCCAAACCCACCCGTGCCGGGTGTCCCCGTGTGCCCCATCCTGAGGCCTCTCCCACACACGCTTCTGTACATCTGGGGGCTGCCTCCAGGTCCCCCCGTGATATCAGATGTGCTGCTATTGATTTTCTCTCTGCATTTGTTTTTGTTATTCATTATTAATGGGATCATTTTTCCATCCTTAGTGCACGAAGGCAAATTTTGTGTAAAAATCAATTGAGTGAGCAGCGCCAATGGCTTGTTTGGTTTTCTCTGCTTTCATCTTCTGTGTGCAGGGCCCGGGAGACAGAGAGCAGGATATTAAGGAACAAGCATGGAATGGAGAAAAAAATAATAAATCAATTTTTAGTCGTTCAGAAACCACAGAAAGGGATTTGCCTGCTGAGCCTTTCATGCATGTACTGGGCATTTCCTAGTTCAGCAGGTTTCCCTTTCCACTTTACCTGGGCTGTCACTGAAAGGGAATTCCCTTTCTCAGCGAATTTCATCTGCATTTTTCATTTTACCTGTGGGAAGTGGGTTTGTGCAGAGGGTGTGTTTTGAAGAATTAATTGTTTCAGGGTGGGACCTACAGAACTACTGCCCAGGACAAGGAGCCCCAGACCTTGATGACAAATGGGAGTCCTGATCCTGTGGCACCTGGAGAGACTGAGGGGGCAGGAGGGAATATGGGGCTGTGCTGTGGCGGCAGGACATCACAAATTCGGTATCCCAAGCACTGTCTTCATCCTGCTTCCCACCACCCCTTGGTGATGCCGTCTGGCTCCAGGGCACTGCTCATTATTCCAAGGGGAAAACGTGGGCAGCTTCTTTGTGCCTCCTCAGCAGTAAATACCAATTCTGAATTATTCCCACTGAAATCGAAGGAAGTTAATCCCCAGCTCCAGGAAGACCAGATGAGTTTCCTGTATCACAGTGCGTTTATCTGGCATCAGAGCTTGGGGAGCCAAACCCAGGAACAGACTAAGGCACCAGTGAGGACCAAACAGGAGGTACCTGATCTCCAAAGTAAATCTCAAATGAAGGGGTCAGGTCCTGTATGTGACATCTGGGCAGAGCAAGGCATGAACCTGCACACCTAAAGTGAAAATAAACCCGGGATTTTCAGACTGAAATCTGGGAAGAGCCCCTGCAGCGCTGCTGGGAGAAAAGGATCAAGGAGCAAGGGAGGGTGAGCAGAAATGTCCAGGGACTTCAGATCTCCCTGGTGAACATATTGGAGGGGAGGAGGAGCCCACAGGAGCTGTTTTCTGGGACAGTAACTCCAGGTTTGGAAAAGTTCGTTCAGGATTTTTTTACATCTTTAAGCCACTCTCCGGGGCTGAGCAAGAGGGACAAAGGTAGAACTGTCACAAAACGACAGATCTAGGTAACACCAGAACAGCCACAAATAAAAACGCAGGGCCCCTTTTGCCATTGTAGGAACAAGCCCTGTCCCATCTCCCTTCCAAAGGCGAACAGGGATAGAGGTGACGGCTCCGGAGCTGTGAGGGAGTCCTGCGCTGTCGGGCAGGAGCGGGAGCTCGGCGGGGCGCAGGCTGGATTAACCCAAATCGGGCAGGACACTAATCCCATCGGAGGGCAGCGTTAGGAGCTTTGGGTTGTTTCTGCTGGATGCTGGAATACAAAAGGCTTGAGCCTGCGGTGCCCCGCGGCCGTGGCACCACCAGGGATCCGGGGTGGATCCCCATTCCTGTGCCAGGAAATTCCCCCAGCCTGCGGCCCCGCGTTCCTCTCCCGCCGCTCCCCGGCCCAGCCTCTTCAGCCTCTTACCTGTGAAAAAGCCCGACGACTCCGGGGCCGTGCGATGGAGAGCAGGTACGGGGAAAGATGCCGTCGGAGCTGCCTTCCTTATACCGCGGAAGGCGATTAATACTGCATCGCCCTTATTCTTAATTTTCTGAGCCCACAATACGATTTAATGGCATAAGGGCATTTATTATTAAAGGACATTTGATTGGGGAAAAATCACTGGGGCTGATTGGAAAAACACCGCGCGAGGGAGCGTTCCCGGGGACCCTAGAGGAGAAGCTGGATTCGTGAGATCCTTCCCTGATGGAGGAGAAGGATGAGACCCGGTTCGCAGGTCTGATGTTTGTCACTCATTGAAATGCTAAAGTGGAATATTCAGAGGAGGCTTAATCTTTAATCGTTAAGGTGCTTCTGGGAGTCGTAAATAAAAACCCTTTTCCCCCCTCCTGAATAGCTACAGAAACGAACCCGCCATCAGGTTTGGTGGGGGGACGTTTGCGTTTCGCCGGGGCCAGGTGGGGGCCGGGGGCAGTAGGGGCCCAGTCCCGTGTGCAGGGGGTCGCTCCGCCGAGGGGCGTTCGTGGCGATCGCAGGTATTTCGGGTATCCCCGTCGGCGCTGCGGCGCGGGGCGACGAGGAACGACACGTCCCGGCGGGTTGAAAAATAAAGCTTTATTAGGGGAGCGCGGGGCTCGCCCGGCGCGGAGGGATGGGGCGGGATGGCGGGGCGCAGAGGGGGCGGCTGTGCCCGAGGTGATCTCCGGGGCCCCGCCCGCCGCCAACGGAGCTCGGGGGGACCCGCGGAAACCCCGCCGCGTCCCTCCCCGGCTCCGCTCCCCGCCGGGCTCCGGTCCCGGGACCGGGCTGGCTCGGCGGGGCGAGGGGCGCTCGGGGCAGTCCGTCTGTCCCGTTCCGGGGTCCGTAGGGCCGCGCCGTCGGGGCGCTCGGGGCCGGGCGGTCAGTGCACCGCCGAATACTTCATGCGCTTCTGCTTCTGGCGCTGGTTGCAGAACCAGACGCGCACCACGTTCTTCTTGAGGTCCAGCTTCTCGGCGATGGCCGCGATCTTCTCGGCCGAGGGCCGGGGCTGCAGCGCGAAATACGCCTCCAGCGAGCGCCGCTCGGGCGCGGCGATCGAGGTCCGCCGGCGCTTGCGCTCGGCGCCGGGCGGCGGGTCGGGGCCGGCGGGGCGGGCGCGCCGGGCGGCCTCGGCGCCCTCCAGCCAGGCCTGGAGCACCGGCCGCAGCGCCGTCATGTTGTTGTGCGACAGCGTCAGCGACTCGAAGCGG